>NC_012873.2:18520198-18639467 GCF_000003195.3 Sorghum bicolor | reverse complement strand
AGCTCTAGCTAGCTGCACTAGTTAGCGTTGTAGGATTAAGTGTGAGCGTGGTGCTCATACTTAAGATTACCTTTGATTACCGCTGGCTTGAACGGAAAGTAGGAGCGCACTCCCTAGTAGGTGACAGATCGTGGGCGGCATTAGGTTCTCCTCACATACAGGCTAGTTCTTAAAAGGTAAGGCGTCCATAAGCCCAATAGTCGCTTTCGGTAAGGGGTTAGGTGAAAAACCTTCTAAGCGTCTTACCAGCTCGGCTATCCCTCGCACACAGTTAGTAAGGCTCTAGCGTAGTTAAGACAATTATCTATTAAAGTAAGTCACAGAAGTCAAGTTAGATACATAGGAGTCCTTTACTCACTCGTTGTCCTCCCACCTAGCTAACTCTACCATTTACCTTTAGCATAGGACCTTGGATTCACCACTACCCTTTCTATTCGTTATTTACCACCCTTATTCACTAGTTGATACTAGATAACTCAAGGAATCTCATTACCCTTTTTGTTAAACACACTTAGCCGCTTTCCCTTGGGAAAATATAAATTACGATACCTTGGAATACTCCTTGGTGAAGTGCTACAGCGGTACATTCTGTGCGCTTGCGGAATTATCCAATAGTAAATAGAGTTACCCTACCAGGGCACTTCTGGCGCCGTCGCCGATATCCGGTGGTTGCGTTAAGAAGTGTCAACAGCGAGCGGAGAAGGAGAGGGAGCGGGGGGGACAGAATGGCGTCTGGGGGCGCGGGGTGCCGTCCCGACCGGGGTAAGCCGGTCAGCCGAGCGGCGCGTCCACAACGCCGGGTGGAGCGAGGCGGGCGTCCGCACGTGGGAGAGGGGAGGGGAGGCCGGGCCGCGCGGCTTGGATGGGCCGAAAGGGAGGCGCTTGATTTAACCACATGACAAGCTCCTAAGGGTCTACACAGCTTGACCATACTCAATGCTCATAAGCAGTAAATAGTAAATGTGTGGCTCAAAGTCTAGCAAGCATGTATATATGGCTGTGGTAGGAATTTAAGCTCTCATCATACAGGAACTCATCATGCAACATTTTAAAGATTTTCAAAGATAAATTCTCCAGAATTCTAGCATCTCTAGGAACACATAAACAGCAGCTCAACCTTCCTATATCGTATCCGTTACCTCTTGGCAAGGCGTTCAGTGTTTTTAAGTCCTCCGAACGGGACTCTCCAATTTCTTAATCGTCCTGAGGTTCGTTGGGTGGCGTAGTCGGTACTTCCGGCAGCGCCTCCTCTTCTTGTATAGTTATCTTCATTTTCCACACCTGACTCGGTGCTTCAATCTCCTCTGGATAATTCTGTTTAAACTCTACGTCTTCTGACCTTACAACTTCTCCTTCATAGTCTGCCCATCCGTCCTTAATGATCTGCCTCCTCTGATTGCGGTTGCGTCGTTTTCTTACATGCTTAGATTCTTCAATGATATAGTTAGGGTCAGTAAAATAACAGCGTACCTTCTCTGAGGGGAAGTGCATATGGACTTCTCCGGTTCCAATGTAGATAATGGCTTTAACGGTGCTGAGGAACGGTCTTCCAAGGATGATGGGTGGATCATACTCGTCTTCTCCCATGTCAACAACTTGAAAGTCTGTGTAGACAAAATGATTGTCTATTTTGACTGGGACATCAAATACTATTCCTTGAACTTCTCGAAATGTCTGATCTGCCATCTGGAGCTGAATGTATGTTGGTCTTAGTGGCATGGTCCCGAACAAGAGCCGATAGGTGACTGCGGCCATTATGTTGACGCCCGATCCGGTGTCACAAATTGTCTTGTAGAAGTTGTATCCATTTATGGAGCAGTAAATGCTTGGCATTCCTGGGTCGTCCTTCTTGGTCAAGCACGGTGACTTAAGTTGGTGATCTTGGCCTCCATGGACTACAGTGACCATCTGAGCTGACTCGGTCCACACTTGCTTGTTCCTGTTCCTCCTGTTGGTCCTCTTCCTTGATTGACGTCTGGATTGATTTGGAATTTGTGTAGTCTTGTTTTTGAAGAAAAATGTTTCCTTCTTCCCTTTGACGTAGAAACTGATCTTAGCAGCACTGGCGTAGATGATAGCTCCCGTGGTGTTCAAAAATGGCCTCCCTAGGATGATAGGTGCTCTCTCATCATTTCCGGTCTCTACCACTACGAAGTCTGCTGGTGCATACAAGGTACCAACTCGGACACAAAGGTTCCTCACTATTCCTTTTGGAAAAGTTATCGTCTGATCTGCAAACTGCAAACACATGGTTGTCTCTAATAAAGGATATGTAAAGAATTTCTCATAGAGTACCCTGGGTATAATGTTGACACTGGAGCCAAAGTCGCAGAGTGCTTCTGGGAAATCCACCATGCCGATGGAGATCGGGATGACGGGGCGTCCTGGATCGCCTCTCTTGACCGGCAGATGGTCAGTAGAAAATTCATTGACGGGGTTACTCCAATTACCTGCATCAAACATGTCTACAAGATTTGCAGATTCTAATCCTTCCGGTTGTGATGGTATACCGGGGTTAGTAGTAGGAACAGCAGCAGCTATCTGATATAACTGAGATTCAATCATTTTATTAAAGCTAATTTGATTCTTGATGGCAGTAGAGAAATTATCCATTCTATTATTTATATTTTCTAGCATTTTATCATTAGATGCCAATTTCTTAGATAGGTTATCCATTAGCTTTCCTTGATTAGACACTAACTCTCTCAAAGTTGGAAAATTATTATTATTGTTGTAAGAATTGTTACCTTGATAATTACCTGAGTAGTTAGGCCTCTGTTGATTCCAACCTTGATTTTGTTGAGGACGGTTGTAGTAGTTGTTGTTGTTGATGTAGTTCACATCCTCAAGCATCTCAGGGCAGTGGTTGCCTGAGTGTCCATTGTCTCCACACTCCTCACAAGTCATGTGAGAGTCGTAGATGTGCATAACTTCTTTCTTGTCTCCAGCTTTATCATCGAGCTTCTTCATGAGCAGGTCTAGCTTTGCAGACAGCATGTCTACCTCCTTCAGCTGATGCATACCTCCACCTCTCTTGCGTGTCTGGGTCCTCTCTTCATTCTAGCTTTGATTGGACGCCATCTTCTCCACAAGAGCTGTGGCTTGTGGTATAGTAAGTGATAAGAATGCTCCTCCAGCTGCAGCATCCATGGTCTCTCGGGCACTGTTGCTGAGCCCATGATAGAATGTCTGCATCAATAGCCAACTCTCCATTCCATGATGGGGACATTCTAGGATGTAGTCTTGAAAGCGCTCCCATGCTTCTGGAACAGATTCATCATTTTGTTGCTGAAAACTTGTAATCTTCCCACGGAGAGCATTGGTCTTGCCCATGGGAAAGAACTTTGCCAGGAAGTTTGTTGAGCAGAGTGCCCACATAGTATTCTTCTCCTTTGTAGCGTAGAACCACTGCTTCGCTCTTCCTAACAGTGACAATGGGAAGAGGCGAAGTAGTATAGCGTCTTTGGAAACTCCTGCTATGGTGAATGTGTTGCAAATCTCCAGGAAGTGTTGTAAATGAGCACTAGCATCTTCGTGTGCCTTCCCACAGAACTGGTTGGATTGCACCATGTTGATAAGTCCAGGCTTGAGCTCAAAGTTGCCATCGATCTCTACAGCAGGTCCAGTGCGGATGTTGTCCGTAGTGGGAGCTGAGAACTCGCGGATCGATTTGTTCGCCATGGCTTCGAACTCTGAAGACAAGTTCCGGTGATCTTCTTGATTGGATGAAGCTTCTTCATGAAGTGTTGATGATTTCTTTAGCTTGGCCCTCGTCTTCTTGAATAATGCTTCAGGATTGTCAACAAAATTTCTTGGAAGATGTCTTCTATTCATACATTCCCCTGCATAAGATAAAATAGAAAAATATCGGGGTAAAACTGTATGAGAGAATAGATAAGCTCAATCATATTAGTGATGCGAATGATAACTCAAAATCTTTTATTCCATTCCTGATTGGTAATCAACCTTCCCCGGCAACGGCGCCAAAAGATGCTTGTTGGGTATTCTTAACATCATTACCAAAAGTAGACTAAGTTCTAAATCTAGCAACGGTGCCAAAAATGCCAAACCTATCCCTCACACCACTTAAGCCAAGTTGTCATCCCCAGCATGACATGAGAGACGCGGTATTGAAATATGCAATTGCTCTTCTAAATAAATAATGAATGGGATCTGCAAGCGCACAGATTAATACCGATGTAGCATTTTAACCGGGAAGTATTCCAGGTATCGTTATTTATATTTTTACCACTGGGAAGGGATTAATCAATCATCACTATTGATTACAGAATAGAATATGAGATTGAGTATCTATCATTGCATGTATAATTGAGAACATTATATCTAACTCTTCATACAGGGATAAGTGTCACATAATAGATATATGAAATGATAATAGTGACAAGGATAACTAATCTGATCTAGCCACATAATAAATATGATAAGCACCTCAATTAGATACTCTAGAAAGTCATTAGCATGGTATTAGAACGAACTACAAGAATATTCCCTAAGTTATTCTTAACTATATAGTCTAGCATATCATAGTTAGTGCAAGCATATTTAGCAATCATTGCGAGACAAGACTACGCCCATGCATAGTGATATTAGCAAGGAATATGAGAAACATAGCAATCACTCCCCTGTAATAATGTTGCTCTGCCAGCCCAATACACGAGAGGGGGACTATATAAGAATCAATGAAGCTGTCACTATCACGAACTACCCCACGATCTGCCATATTGGGTACAATCGCAGATAAATACAATATAAGCACCACGCCTACACAATATCTATCATTTACCCATGGATCCGATGGATAAACGCTATACGATCCTAAGCATGTATATAGATCGTATCTAACTAAGCCAAGTACATAACTATGATAAACTAAGAACAATATAATCTTGAATATAAGCAAATAGAGCAAAGTCATAAGCAATATATTGAAGTAGAACAAAGTTATATTCATAATATTGAAGAACAAAGATAATTAGAAAGCAATTAGAAGCACAATTAGAGAATTACCAAGAATCCTCCTGACAGATCCGAAAACCAATCGAAGATTGACTCCTTCTAGTTCTAATCCTATGTAGCTATGCTAATCTAGATATCTAATTGATGTGGTGGCTCTAATCTTGATCAGAGGCTTCTTCTCCCTTGATGGAACAATGAATTAGGGTTGAGAGGCTCCCTCCTCCAGGGGCTAGGGGGTCTGGTTTTATAGTCCCTTCAAGTGAATATGGGCCCTTGGATCAAACCGACATAGATTGTATGGTTTAGATTCATCCTTTAGGTCGGTGGAGACTTCCCGCAAAGCAGAGTCCTGATTGGACTTAGGGGCAGGGCGGGCGCCCAGTTGGACAGGGCGGGCGCCCTGTCTCTGGCCCCGATTCGCCTCCGCTTCGGTCTCGTGGCTTCTGGAGTCTTCTAGATGTAAGATAATTGCGCAGCACGTTAATATCTTTACGTAATCCTGACATGTGGGCCTTTCTTCCATATTTCCTGATAACCCCCTGCAGAAATAGACAAACACCAAAACTCGTGGAATTCTGTCAGATAAAACCCTAAGTCTAGATCTTTATTTGATTTGGATCCTTTTCTTTATTTATTTGATAATTAAATTTGATACTTAAGGACCGTCAACAGTATGTGAGTTCCTGTTGACGGTCCTTAATGCTCATATTTAACCATCAATTAATCATAGAAAAGGATCCAAATGCAACCAACACCTAGACTTAGGGTTTTATGTGACAGAATTCCACGAGTTTTGGTGTTTGTCTATTTCTGCAGGGGGTTATCAGGAAATATGGAGGAAAGGCCCACACGTCGGGTTTACATAGAGATATTAACGTGCCGCGCAATTTTTTATCATCTAGAAGAATCCAGAAGCCACGGGACCGAAGCGGAAGCCGAGAGGCCTCAGGGACAGGGCGCCCGCCCTAGTCCTGAGGGCGCCCGCCCTCCCCCCTGGACCAATCAGGGTGAAGTTCGGGGATCATGCTCCACCGACCTAGTACTTCAAGGAAAACCACACGATCAATGTCGGTTTGATCTGACGGCCCAGATTCACTTGAAGGGACTATAAAACCAGACCCCCCTGGCCCCTGGAGATCATACCTCTTCTACAGAATCGAAGCTAGGGTTTCAATTCTTCATCCAAGTAGAGAGGATCCCTCTAGTTCTTCTAGTTCTACCTCTAGTGCATCTAGATCTAGTTCTAGTTCATCTAGTTCTAGTTCTAGTTCCTCTAGTTCTAGTTCTAGTTAGTTCTAGTTGTAATCTAGAAAATAGGGAGAGAGAAGAGGAGAGCGGAGGAGGAGCCGGATCTATCGGATCTTCCTCAACATTATACTTTTGCAGCATCTGGTTCGTTCTTCATCGTTCTCCAGGTTTTTCAATTCATAATTCCTGAGTTCTTTAATTACTTTTATTTACATTCAAGTTATTTATTGGATTCTCGCTTGCATCAAGTGCTCTAGTCTTTATAACGCTAGAGTAGTAATTAATAGATTAGACGTGGTGTTTAGTCTTGCGATTACCTGGAATTGCACCCAATCCTGCGGATTGTTGTGGTAGCCCTAGGGTAGTGACAGCCCTAACGGTCGACGTATTCCACCACGTTCGGATCGGTGTTTGTAGGACCGTAGTCAGACCTTCCTAGCCCCCTTCTCATCTCTTTCTGTGGTTAGTGCTCTGATGTCCCGATATAGATAATCTTGAAGTAATTCTTGATTCTTAGATCAACTAGAGAACTCTCAGGAAACTTCCTCTCTTCCCACCAAAAACAATTATATAGTTATCCTTGGGCGATCTTGAATCTTAATTAGTACACTCACGTTCCCTGTGGAAAATCGATACTCTGGAATACTCCCGGGTGAAGGCTACATCGGTATCCGTGCGCTTGCGGATTTTTCTGTTTGCGTTTAAAATACCCAACAAGCTTTCTGGCGCCGTTGCCGGGGAACGGTAGCTGTGCTAGTTTCGAACCAAGTCGTCCGTGTATCCTTTTTCTTTTCCTTTTTTTTACCACACTCACCATACCATTTTCACCATACCACATGGATTTCACTCTAAGCATTAATGAGCATGGAATTTATTTCATAGCCACTTCACTTACTCCATGCTCATATGCAACATCTTCACAATCCATTGGTCTCTCCAACATCACCACATTCGGGATCTCCAACCCCCTCTTCCTTTCTATTTATAAAAACTTTAAAAGGGTGGTTGTCGATGCATATGTCTATAATATATATTGCAGATCTCGTTGAGTTGATCTTGATTAGGTCAGCGTTGGAGGGGAAACCACTTCGCAGACATAAATTAATGGTTTCCCAAGGACAAGCTTAGTGTCCTAAAACAAGCACTGATCAGATCTTAACATGAGCTTTTAATTATTTGCAACATTACCTTGTGTGTTGAGCATATAAGGATAATTGTAAAAATATTCCTTCGGGTATTCTTGTCACTAACCTTTCCAGGATTGGAGCAAGAAGATCGGATGAATGACAAGCACAAGGTATGTCGAACCAATCATCATGCAACATTGAATTAAATTCATCCAATCTTGAATTTTGCAAAATTCAAGCTTGGGGGAGTACTTTACATAAAAACATTCTTTGCCATGTTGCTATGTTGGTTGTCCCTACCTTTGAGACATGCTCAATTTTGTTAAATACTAATCACACTGCTTCATCCCCACTTGAGTTGATCTCTATAAATGCTCTCATGCTACCTTTATTTGCTTTAGTATATGTCTAGGTTTGGAGTAGTTTCATTTATCTCTTAATTAAGCATGGTGCTTAGTTTAGGGCTGATGATCTTACTTCCAAGGGAGTTTAAATTAAGCATGATGCTTAGGTTAAAATGCCCTCCTAAATCAAATTAGACATGGTGTCTAGGTTGATTTTTGAGCCGATAGTATGCTATAGTAGATATTGGATATTTTGTTGGACTAACCCCTGCAGGAAAACTTTCAATATCAACCTGGGAAGTCCTGAGATAAACTCACATTGGAGACAAAGAGAGAAGCACATGAAGGTTAACAATTTACACAAGGAAGGCATAGCTCACAAGAGATGATCCATGGAGGGTGCTACAAACACGATGCACAACCGCTAAGAAAGGAAAGCTTCCACAAGGTGATACTGTACCATCACTCTTCAAGTAAGGTAACATCTTAAGGTACTTGACTATCACTTCTATAAGCTTCTCCTTGGTTCTAGCATTCGCATGAATAAAAGAGACAAACATGTATGATTTACAATTCTAGATTAACCAAGCCAATCGATTCAATATGTTTAGTCCTTTCACCTTTGTGATCCCACACTAAATGTTGCACACACAATCTTTGGAAGATATATATAAAAAAAAGAGATAAGTATAGATAGATTATCTTTCCATTAGGTTGAGTGATCTGATCTGACAAATGCTTTAAATGCTACACTCATGATCTTATTATCCATTAACTTTGTCTTGCTCACTATGCTTGAGGTTAGAGAAGAACAAATACACTTTTGGTTCTGTTGGTGTTTTCCACCAACAGGGCCCATGCACTTGATCTCTGCCTTGTCTCTATGAGCAGGTACACTTCGAGCAAAATATGAAGGACTTTTACAACTCCCAGACTCCACTAAGTGAAGAACCTAGATCTACGAGCACAAACACACTGGAGATACTGGACACTCAGGCAATCACTGTCCTGAGATGCTTGAGGACGTAACTACTAGAGTAACCCCGTTGTGGAAGTAATTACTGACCTTATGCCGGTCAAGAGAGACAACCCAGGACGGCCCGTCATCCCGATCTCCATCGGCATGGTGGACTTCCTAGAAGCACTCTGCGACTTTGGCTCCAGCGTCAACATTATGCCCAAGGTACTCTATGAAAAAATTCTTTACACATCCTTTACTAGAAACAACCGTGTGCTTGCAGCCTGCAGATCAGACACTAAGTTTCCCAAAGGGAATATTGAAGAACCTCTGCGTCCGAGTTGGAACCTTATACGCCCCAGCAAACTTCGTGGTGATAGAGACTGGTACTGATGAGAGGGCACCCATCTTAGGGAGGCCATTCCTGAACACCTCGGGAGCTGTCATCTACGCTAGTGCTGCCAAGATCAGTTTCTACATCAAAGGGAGAAAGGAGACGTTTTCCTTCAAGAACAAGACTACACAAATCTCAGAGCATTCCCGACATAAACCAAGGAATAGGACCAACAGGAGGAACAGGAACAAGCAAATGTAGACTGAGTCAGCTAAGATGGTCACTGCAGTTCATGGAGGTCAAGATCATCAACTTAAGTCACCATTCCTGACCAAAAAGGACGACCCAGTCACCTATCAGCTCCTATTCGAAACCATGCCCCTAAAACCGACATACATTCAGCTCCAGATGGCAGATCAGACATTCCGAAAGGTTGAAGACAAGTACGATCCACCCATCATTCATAGGAGACCGTTTCTCAGCACCGTTAAAGCAATCATCTACATTGAAACCGGAGAAGTCCACATGCACTTCCCCTCTAAGAAGGTACGCCACTATTTTACTGACCCTAACTATATAGTTGAAGACTCTAAGCAGGTCAGGACAAGAAGAAGACAACGCATCCGCAACCAGAGGAGGCAAATTATCAAGGATGGATGGACAGACTACGAAGGAGAAGTAGTGAGGTCTGAAGACATACAGCTTGAACAGAACTGTCCTGAGAAGACCGTAGCACCGAGTCAGGTGTGGAGAGAGAAGATAGTTATACACGAAGAGCAGGCTCTGCCGGAACCACCGACTATGCCATCCAGCGAATCCCAGGACAACAGAGAAAACGGAGAGTCCCGTTCGGAAGACTTAAACACACCGGACGCCTTGCCAAGAGGTAAACTTGGTAGTTATCTTTGTCCTTTCAATTATTTTAAAATAGTTTGCTTAGTTAATCAGGTTCATATCATCTTGAAAAGAAAATAAAAACGATAAAAATAGTAAGCTCCATGTAAGTATGCTCATGGCATAAAACCCATAAGTACATTCACTGTGGTGGCGTAAAAATAAAATAAATATATTCCTGTCCTATAAAAAGATTTATGATCCTACTAAAAAGAGTAACATTTATTGAGGAGGCTCAACATGATAAAGGCTAGATATTTATGCTAACACTTAACCAGTTCCACCAAGCTTTGTTGTCTATTTGAGCTTCACAGAATTCAAGGATCAAAGAAGACTGGCAGACGGAGTACATCCTAATCACTGTCAGGGTGCTGCTGACATTCAAATACACCTCCACCACCTGCTAGCTACATCACAAGGAATTACGTTAAAATCTAGCTTGGGGGAGAGCACTCCCATTTATCCAGCTAAGTGTTCTACTCACGTTTATATTTTACTCAAATAATAAAAAGATGCATAATCATAAAAACCAAAATAAAGATTCTGTGCTTATATATATCTTTGCTTAGTTTGCTAAATAAATAAATAAATAAAGTTTGCTATGAACCCTCATGATAAGCTCTCACATGGAAATGATGAATAGTTGCTCTACCATGACTAGTTCTCAAAATTGAAATCTCTCTCAAGTTTAGGCATCACTGTTATGAATTAAGATTTGCTCTAAACCTGAACTTGTGGGAAGAGTACTTGATCTGAAGTCTAAGTCGTTAACGGATATGATATGGGAAGGTTGAGCTGCTGTTTATCTGTTCCTAGAGATGCTAGAATTCTGGAGAATTTTATCTTTGAAAATCTTTAAAATATCACATGATGAGTTCCTGTATGATGAGAGTTTAAATTCCTACCACAGCCATATATACATGCTTGCTAGACTTTGAGCCACACATTTACTTTTTACTGCTTATGAGCATTGAGTGTGGTCAAGCTGTGTAGACCCTTAGGAGCTTGTCATGTGGTTAAGTCAAGATTCACTTGCACGTTCACTCATACATGCTACTTCTACTCTGGAAGTACCATCCACATATACCCATTTCCATCTCCAGAACCACCCAAAAATATTCTACTCCTAATCCGGGAGAGAATAGCCAAAAAATATTTCTATTTTTTCCCTGTGAAATAAATGCTCAAGTTATCTTGTTACTACCACTTGCTATATTATCTCATGAGATTAGTGATCCAAAAAAAAAGAAAAAAAAAAGAAGAATACGAGGAAATAAAAAGGGGCAAGTGCCCGGAACCTCGAAAGAAAAAAAAAGAAGAAAATGTGAGACGAGAGGTAAAAATGGACAAGTGTTTGATAGTAGAATTAGGGGTACAAGTTACCCACCTGAGAGAAAACAAAAAGAAAATATAGAGCATCTCATTCTCCTCAAAAAAAAAAAAAGTTTCAAAAGAGCAAGGAAGGTATGTATCCCTTCAAAAGAGCAAAAGTAGAATTAGACTTTCACCATTGTTATCACCATCATCACCATACACCATTCATTCACCACACATGCACATCTTGATTTGACTTATTGACTTGTTCTTCTAGATCCATGGTTTGACTATGCAATAAATGTCTTGTAAGTATGTATTAGCTGTCTCCCACCTATGAGCTCCAGATATCAAAACCTTATAAGGGTAGGGTGAGAGAGAAGGCAATGCCACTATGCCTTATACCACAAATACCACATACTTTGAGAGAAGGCATATACCATTACTGCCTTGGTAAGGATCCAGAAATACCACAAATGAGAGACTAGAGAGAGTCATACAAGGAATCTCTGAGTTTTATTTGAAAATCTGCAAAAACCTCAGAGCTATAGCTGATCAAGAATAAGAGACATGGCACTTGACTAGACTGTTCTATCTTTTAACTACTCAAGACACAAGTGACGGTTGCAAGCCCCATGGTAGAAGGTAAAATGAGTAAATTTTAAGTCTTAACAGTTTACTCTAACTAGAGATGAGATCTTGTTTAAACGCATGTGTATCTTTAAGTTATGAAACCACTGCAGAAACTCTTGAGTTCATCTTTGCTCAGGGACGAGCAAAGGTTAAGCTTGGGGGAGCTTGTTGACGGTCCTTAATGCTCATATTTAACCATCAATTAATCATAGAAAAGGATCCAAATGCAACCAACACCTAGACTTAGGGTTTTATCTGACAGAATTCCACGAGTTTTGGTGTTTGTCTATTTCTGCAGGGGGTTATCAGGAAATATGGAGGAAAGGCCCACACGTCGGGTTTACATAGAGATATTAACGTGCCGCGCAATTTTTTATCATCTAGAAGACTCCAGAAGCCACGGGACCGAAGCGGAAGCCGAGAGGCCTCAGGGACAGGGCGCCCGCCCTAGTCCTGAGGGCGCCCGCCCTCCCCCCTGGACCAATCAGGGTGAAGTTCGGGGATCATGCTCCACCGACCTAGTACTTCAAGGAAAACCACACGATCAATGTCGGTTTGATCTGACGGCCCAGATTCACTTGAAGGGACTATAAAACCAGACCCCCCTGGCCCCTGGAGATCATACCTCTTCTACAGAATCAAAGCAAGGGTTTCAATTCTTCATCCAAGTAGAGAGGATCCCTCTAGTTCTTCTAGTTCTACCTCTAGTTCATCTAGATCTAGTTCTAGTTCATCTAGTTCTAGTTCTAGTTCCTCTAGTTCTAGTTCTAGTTAGTTCTAGTTGTAATCTAGAAAATAGGGAGAGAGAAGAGGAGAGCGGAGGAGGAGCCGGATCTGTCGGATCTTCCTCAACATTATACTTTTGCAGCATCTGGTTCGTTCTTCATCGTTCTCCAGGTTCTTCAATTCATAATTCCTGAGTTCTTTAATTACTTTTATTTACATTCAAGTTATTTATTAGATTCCCACTTGCATCAAGTGCTCTAGTCTTTATAACGCTAGAGTAGTAATTAATAGATTAGACGTGGTGTTTAGTCTTGCGATTACCTGGAATTGCACCCAATCCTGCGGATTGTTGTGGTAGCCCTAGGGTAGTGATAGCCCTAACGGTCGACGTATTCCACCACGTTCGGATCGGTGTTTGTAGGACCGTAGTCAGACCTTCCTAGCCCCCTTCTCATCTCTTTCTGTGGTTAGTGCTCTGATGTCCCGATATAGATAATCTTGAAGTAATTCTTGATTCTTAGATCAACTAGAGAACTCTCAGGAAACTTCCTCTCTTCCCACCAAAAACAATTATATAGTTATCCTTGGGCGATCTTGAATCTTAATTAGTACACTCACGTTCCCTGTGGAAAATCGATACTCTGGAATACTCCCGTGAAGGCTACATCGGTATCCGTGCGCTTGCGGATTTTTCTGTTTGCATTTAAAATACCCAACAGTTCCCTGATGTTTTTCCTGAGGAATTACCAGGACTTCCTCCAGATAGGGAAGTAGAGTTTGCAATTGAGTTGATATCAGGTACCGCACCAATATCTAGAAGGTCGTACCGGATGCCACCAAATGAACTCACTGAGTTGAAGAACCAACTAAAGGAGTTACTGGATAAAGGGTTCATCCGGCCAAGCTCATCAGAATGGGGTTGTCCGGCGTTGTTTGTGAAAAAGAAGGATCAATCGTTGCGCATGTGCGTGGACTATCGTCCACTCAATGTAGTGACAATCAAGAATAAGTATCCATTGCCAAGGATTGATATCTTGTTTGATCAGTTGTCCAAGGCAAAAGTATTTTCCAAGATAGATTTGAGGTCCGGGTATCACCAAATCAAGATTCGTCCGCAAGATATCCCGAAGACTGCTTTTTCCACCAGATATGGGTTGTATGAGTATCTTGTCATGTCCTTTGGGTTGACAAATGCTCCTGCATACTTCATGTATCTGATGAATGCGGTCTTTATGCCAGAATTAGATAAGTTTGTTGTAGTGTTTATCGATGATATTCTGGTCTATTCAGAAAATGAGCAAGATCACGCCGAACATCTGAGAATCGTGCTAACACGACTACGAGACCATCAGCTATATGCCAAGTTCGGCAAGTGTGAGTTCTGGTTGAAGAAAGTTCCTTTCCTAGGGCACATTCTGTCTGAAGAAGGGATTGTTGTGGATCCATCGAAAGTACAAGAAGTCATGGACTGGAAGGCACCAACTTCTGTCTCGGAAGTTAGAAGTTTTCTTGGTCTGGCCGCGTATTATCGTCGTTTCATACCTGACTTCTCCAAGATTGCTAAGCCGATGACCAGTTTGCTACAAAAGGATCATAAGTTTGTCTGGACGGAGGGGTGTGAGCTAGCCTTCCACACCTTGCAAAACTTGCTAACCACCGCTCCCGTTCTAGCGCAACCCAATATTGAGAAGCCTTTTGATGTGTTTTGTGACGCATCGAAAAGTGGCTTGGGGTGTGTGTTGATGCAAGATGGCAGAGTTATAGCTTACGCTTCACGGCAATTGAGAAAGCACGAAGTGAACTACCCAACTCACGACCTCGAGTTAGCAGCCGTAGTGCACGCTTTGAAGATCTAGAGGCACTATTTGCTGGGAAATAAGTGTCATATCTACACCGATCATAAAAGTCTGAAATACATTTTCACTCAGTCCGAGCTAAATATGAGGCAACGAAGATGGTTAGAGCTGATCAAGGATTACGATCTAGAAGTCCACTATCATCCAGGCAAGGCTAATGTGGTAGCAGACGCTTTGAGTTGCAAACCGCACTATCAAGTGGTTCAACCGTTGTTTGAAGATGGTTTCAATCTCATGCATCCTGAAGTCTTATGTCACATACAGCTCAGTTGTTCACTTGAGAGTCAAGTCATTGAAGGTCAGAAGACAGACAAGGGTATTTTCCACATCAAGGAGAAGATCAAAGATGACCCAAAAACTCAATTTAGAGTTGATGAGAAAGGGGTATTGTGGTTTCAGCACCGGCTAGTAGTTCCAAAGAATCGAGAATTGAAGAATCGCATCATGGATGAAGCCCATCTCTCCAAGCTCTCTATTCATCCTAGCAGTAGTAAGATGTATCAAGACCTAAGACCCCACTTTTGGTGGACCAAAATGAAGAAAGAAATAGCCACGTATGTGGCCCGTTGTGACACGTGTTGCAGAGTCAAGGCTATACATATGAAACCTGCAGGTCTGTTACAACCGTTATCAGTTCCAGAGTGGAAATGGGAAGAGGTCAGCATGGATTTTATCACAGGTTTACCACCAACACGAAAGGGGAATGACTCGATTTGGGTAATCATAGATCGATTGACCAAGTCGGCTCATTTCATTCTAGTTAAGAACACATACAGACCTCCCGAGTATGCTGATATATATATGGCTGAGATTGTCATGTTGCATGGTATTCCCAAGACCATCATATCAGATAGAGGACCACAGTTCACCACTCACTTCTGGGAGCGAATGCATAAGAGTTTGGGGACCAGTCTGATAAGAAGCACGGCGTATCTTCCCCAGACCTCGGGTCAAACTGAAAGGCTAAATCAAGTGTTAGAGGATATGCTGAGGGCCTGTGTACTATCGTCCAAGGGATCATGGGAATCATGGTTACCTTTGGCTAAGTTTTCATACAATAATAGTTATCAAGAGAGTATCAAGATGGCCCCATTCGAAGCGTTGTATGGTCGAAGATGTAGAACTCCGTTAAACTGGGTTGAACCTGGTGAAAGAAGATACTATGGTATCGACTTCGTGAATGAGGCTGAGAAAAAGGTGCAAATCATACAGCAGCATATGCAAGCAGCACAATCATGACAAAAGAGTTATGCTGATAAGAGAAGAAGGCCACTTGAATTCAACATAGGTGACTATGTGTACCTCAAGGTTACGCCAATGAAGAAAGTCTAGCATTTCCGAGTTCGAAGCAAGCTTGCACCCAGATATGTGGGACCGTACCAGATATTGGAGAGAAAAGGCCCGGTGGCCTACAAGATTCAGTTACCGGTAGAGTTGAGTTCGATCTTCCCAGTTTTCCATGTATCCCAGCTACGGAAGTGTTTGAAGGTACTTGAGCAGAGAATTGAACCTCGAGGGATCAAAATAAAAGCAGACTTGGAGTATAAAGAGCAGCCAGTGGGGATCGTAGATACCAAGGAACGAGTAACCTGAAATAGAGTTGTTAAAACATACAAGGTGGTGTGGAGTCATCATGACGATAGGGATGCCACCTGGGAAATCGAGGATTATCTAAAAACAGTTTATCCAAAATTTCATAAGAAATGGTTAGTAACCCAAATCTCGGGACGAGATTTCCCTAAGGGGGGAAGGGCTGTAACACCCTAGGTGTTAAGCATGCATTTAGTCTTATCAAAACATTCATGAGCATTCTCATCAAGCATAGCATCACATGAGCATGTTATCCATCGAAAATGAGATTTTATGTGCTTTATTCTATGTTTTTTAAATGTGTAAAAATATGATGCTTGCTTCTAAAATTATGAAACATTCAAACTAGGTTGAATTGTGTGCAAGAATATTTAAGAGTATTTTTGTGCAATTTTTGGAGCCATAGAATTTGAGAACTGGAATTTATACAAAAATCTCCAAAATGAATTTATTTGAAAACCTAGAACTAGTTTTAATTTGTAATTCAAATTCTATTCGGAATTTGGTCTTGCTTATTAAAACAAAGTTGTAGGATTTTTGTTTTGGAACAACTATGCTTTTGGGAGAAAAGGGTGAAAGTGATTTTTAAATGGTCCAAATGAATTTAGAAAGAATTTGAGAAAAGAATTTCAAAAAAAAAAGAGAAGGGGACAGGCGCTGCTCGGCCGACCCGCCTCCCTTTCGGCCCAGCCAGCAGCCTGGCCTGTCTCCCCCTCCCCTCTTTCCCGCGCGCGGCGCCCGCCTCGCCCCATCTTGCGACGGCCACGTGGCGGCCGTACGCCGGCGTTGGGCGCGCCGCGGCCGACCACCTCCACCCCCCTGGTCGGGACGCCGTCCCGCGCCCCCAGACCACTCCCTCCATTCTGTCACCCGCGCCTATCCCTCCTTCCTCCGTCCACGCGCAACAGCAGCAGCAGCAGCTCCGCCTGCGCCATTGCCGAAGAAAGCTCCGCCGCTCGCCGCCGGCCGCACCAAAGCTCCAAGCTCGACGCCAAGAGCACCAGCGCACTCGCCGTCGCTGCGGTAAGCCCCTGCGTACGCTCTACCGAGGTGAGAAGCAGCCGTGCGCCGTGAATCGCTCGCCGGAGTCGCTCCGACCTCGTCGGAGTGCTCCGCCGCGACGGATCTTGCGATATCCTGCCTCGTTTCGCTCGCTCTTTAGCGCGTTAGGTCCGTAGCTTGATGGGGAAGCTCGGAGGAGCTTTTGCGCGGGGTCTACCGCACCGGAGCGGCCTGGCCACGGTGAGCAGCGCCGCCGTGCCGCCATGCATGCTCGTCGGAGGTGTTCCGGTCATCCTCCGGCCAGTCCGAGGGTACCCCTGGATGCGCTCGCTGCGGGGAGCACGCTGGTGCTCACCCCGTGGCCGGAGACCTCGCCGTCGGCGAAAGCCAGCCGGCCGGAGTTGGCCGGAGCTCTGCTTGACTGACTCGTGGGGTCACGGCCCCTAGGTCCCACCTGTCAGCGCCTCTGCGGGTGTGGATCCGGGTGAATCTTGCGTTTTCCGTCGGTTTTCTCAAATAAAGGTTTCCCACAAATTGATTTAAAACTTGTAAAATCCATATCTTGAGTTCTACAGCTCCAAACTGGTGAAATAAATTTTGGTGTGCTCTCTGTTCTCAGATCTACAGTTTGATGTAATTGCATGTCAAGATTGAACACTTTTTCTGAACAGAAATAATCAATCCATGTTTTTGCTGGATTTGGAAAATGCATAGTAATTAAAATATGAATCAGAAAAATGTGAAACTTGTTTTGCTGGCTCTGCATGTGTGTTTAGTCACTGGGAAAATTTTGCTACACATTATTTGGTGTATAAATGAATTTGTAGTGATTTAAAGGCTTGCATGGCAGTGGTTTATGATTTTTAATAATTATTTGGATCATGCAACTTATTTGGAAATTTTTGTGGGTGTTTCTTATGATATTAAGCAAATTATAAAAAAATGAAATCTGCTGTTTGACACTTGTACCACAGTAGAATAATTATACTTGCCTTATTAATTAATCTGGTGATTTTTGTACCTCAAAATAAGTATCCAAAAATTATGAAAAATTTATAGTGGACTTTATGCTTGACTGGTAGTCTCCTGTAATTTTTGTGGAATTTATTGATAAACAGAAATGCATGCTATATTTGAGGGGTCTAAAAATAAATAAAGAAACTATGAATTATTATATATGGGTTACATAGAAGGAAAGGGGTTTGGTGTATCTTTGAAGCATCTTGAGAGTTGCTGGTGACACTTGAGTGCAATTTGTAGAAGAGAATGCAATAGATGATTAATTCAAATGCATGTTCTTGGATGATGTGGACTACCTTGTAAATGACCACATAAATCATCCATGCAGCATGTCATAGTCATCTCGTATTCTCCCGCATGAGCATTGCACCCCGGGCATTTCGCACTGCACTCATGAGCATACATGCACCATACAGGCTCGCAGGAGAACGAAGTGGGACCCGAGGAGCCGGAGGAGATCCAGGAGCAGGAACCTCTGGGAGCACCGGAACCCGGAGAAGAGCTGCAGGAGTGCCCGGATCATAAGCCGAGCACATTCGAGAAAGGCAAGCCCCGGAGCATCCTAAGTCTCTCTATTCTCACTAACTTACATGATATATTATGCTTGTTCTACTATGTTGCATTTATGTGATAGGAATTGCTTGATACCGTTTATGCATATGTACTCCTTGTTACCCCTAATCGTTTATCTACCTTGTCCTATGTAGATAGGCACGGAGTCTATGCTTAGCCTGCTTAGTCCGGTAGAAGTCGGGTGATTTCCTGTCACCTGTGAGATATAGGTGGATACCTGCTTCATTAAGCAGTGATTGCTTTGGTAGAGAATAAGCAAGTGTGGAATGGAAATTTGAGACCGGGCAGGGTCTTATGGTGGGTTGACTATAGTGCCCCTGCCTGTGTCGATTAAGGACCGATCGTTGACGGCCCTCTTGTCATGTTGAACGCATGCCCCACATTTAGCTGTATGGATAAGTCGTTCCGACCGTGAAGCCTGAGCAATATCCGGGCCGGGAATCGGCCCGATGTACGCGCTGTATTGGTGATGGTTGAGGAGAACGACGAGGGCACGACGCGCAACCTTGGTATACCTTGGATACCTCGGTCGCCGGAACGGTCCTCGGGTACGGGCAGTGCCTGTCGAACCCACGAATTGGTCCTGGATAGTGCGACACGGTGATCTGTAGCTCACTTGATCAGTGAGTGTGGTTTGTGTGGGGAATAACTCGCCAGCTGGTTAGAAATGATTCGAATCTCCATCGCTCCTGGACAGTGAGCACTTGACATGAGCTTCGTCCCCGTAGTAAGGACTATGGAACACTTGAGTCATATGCTGAATAATTGCATGAATGCTATGATGAGATACCATCATATTATTACATTTTGATTGCCATAGTGCAGGTGCAAACCTAGATAATAGGTAATGATACTTTCAACATTGAGCTAATTAAAAGAAGAAGGATTCCTTTAGGATATGTTAATAAAAGAGTGCTTTTATGCAAAGGTCGTCAGCTTACCCCACTATATAGCCTTCATGATCCTTGGAGAGTCTTTATTTTTGAGTTTATGATGGGTAAGTCTAGCTGAGTACATTCTCGTACTCAGGGTTCTACTCCCATGTTGTTTTGCAGATGGTCAAATGTACTATGGTTACTGCATCCTCTGCCTATACCCAGCTATGGGTGATGACTAGACCAAGGGCGATGGTCACTTCGTCTTCTCTTTTGCTTTTGTGGGAATGACCAAAACTATGGCACTGTATCAGACTAAGTGTGTGTGTGTGTTATTTTCAACTATGAAGCTTCCGCTACCTGTGAACTTGGTTTGTAATAACTTTAAGCACTCCGATGTTTTCGATGAATGTTTTCGAACTGGATGTAACTGTGAACGGTGACCGCTGAACTTATTACGATCTTGGCTATATGTACGATCTGTGGTTTGAAATCCTTCAAGATTTCACGGACTACCGGGATTATATGGGCTTAAGCTCGATGGTTTGACTATGCAAATGGTCACTATTAGGCTTAATCTCTTATAATTTGGACGGTTCTGTTACAACACTCTCCCACGTAGAGTGCTTACCACTAGCTCTAGCACTTGACCCGGCCAGACCACTTGTCACCCATCACATCTCGCTCAACTAGAGTTGCTCTTCATGATCCCCGCGGGGTGAGCACCGTACCCCTCACAATCTCTTTTCCGGAGCACCGCACAATCTTTGCGTCCTTCGACGAAGTCACAAGCCACCAAGCCATCTAGAAGGTGGCAACCTCCAAGAGTAACAAGCACCATCAGCTTGCAACACAAACATCTAGTGCCACTCGATGCAATCTCTCAATGCAATGCACTAGAATCGCTCACTCACACAATTAGATAATCACTATCAAGCATATGTGAGTTAGTGGGCTGCACTAGCACTTCCTAAGCATGGACACTAAGTCCCATGGGTGCTCAGCATCAACCAAGGCCAGCCACCACTTCTATTTATAGCCTAATGGGCTGAAATAGCCATTGCCCACGCACTGGGCAAAACACGTGGGCACCGGACGTGCTGCAGGGAGCCACCAGACGTCGAACCAAGCATCCAGTGCTCAGACGACAGCCACATGTCACTAGCCATTTGAACATGACTGTTGTCGCCAATGGCTAACACGTGCTCGCACCTGAACCAGTAGCACCGAACGCTCTGCTGGTCCACACCAGACCCGTACGCAGAGAGGGTGTAAAACACGCAGGGTCACCGGATGCAACCACCGACGTGCTCCTGGTTGTCTGATGCTTTCTGTTAGAAACACCCGCTGATGTCAAGCACCACCGGACGCACAAACAGCATCTGGGGCCAGCGTCCAGTGCCTCTGAGGCCAGCGTTTGGTCCGCAACTTCTCCAAATTTCCCAGCGTCCGATGCTGAGGGTCCGATGCATCCTTCAACTCTGCCAGAAACGAGAGTGCACCAAACACGCAGGATCAGCGTCCAGTGCCTCTGAGGCCAGCGTTTGGTCCGCAACTTCTCCAAATTTCCCACCAGCGCAATCAAAAAATATACACTTAATTTTCTCAAAAAGCACCGAATGTGCTAGGAACTCAAACCCCTCTCTACCCTAGAAACTCCTCCTCCTTTGCAAATGTGCTAACACCATCAAGTGTATACCACCAAGTGCAAGTGTGTTAGCTTTTAACAAACATTTTCCCAGAGGAGTTAGCCTCTCAACTTGCCATGCCACTTGATCCTAACACATATGCAAAGTTAGATCACTCAAGTGGCACTTGATGACCGATATGCAAATAAGTTTGCCCCTCTTGATAGTACGGTCATCTATCCTAAATCCGGTTGTTAACTTCTCTACACACCTATGACCAATGAAATGGAAATGCCCTAGGTTATACCTTTGCCTTGCGCTTTCCATTCCATCTCCTCCAATGTTGATGCAACACATGCACCAACCAATCACCAAATGATATGATCCACTTCATATCATCATGTCACTGTATTGGTTCATACATCTTGATCTCAATTGCTCTTCACCATTGCCTTGGTCCATCGGCGCCAAGTCTTGCTCAAGCTTCACCGTCAACACACGGTCCCACGCTTCAAATTCTTCGACTTGCCATTCACTCTTGCAACCGGTCCATCGAGCCAAGCCTCATCTTGATCTTCTCCACCTTGGTCACATAACTCCATGTCATGTCTCATATGCAATGAGCTCCTCCATCATCATATAATCACCTGTGGACTAATCTCCTATGTATCTCACATAAACACTATTAGTCTACTGTTGATATTTTTAACATCACTTCATATTAAGTTGTCATCCCTAACATGATGCTAAAAACCAAGGATAAAAATAATCTACACGCAATAACTCTAAATAGAATATATCCGCAAGCGCATGGATAATTGTCCCATTGTAGCATTTCACCCAGGAAGTATTCCGAGTATCATTGATTTATTTTATGCCAAAAGGATAAAGCAGCATTCTATTCATTAGGCTTAGGTAAACTTATAAGGATTAAAGAAATTATAATTATGTAAATCTATCACAACCAATAGTATTAAAGCTTTAGCGATAACTAGTCAACAATATTGATAAATAATAATTGAGTAACGAAGTAAATGGTATCTAGAGATAGAGAATAAAGAATCACTAATATAGCAAGGCAATCTTGATATTCAAATAAAAGAAACCTATGTAATTACTAATATAAAGTCTACAGCCTACGCCATGCTACACATTTTCATCTATAGTGTGATAAACTCAGAAAACATCATAAGGAGCATCAACTAGTGGGGATTTTAAGACACAAGGGTTACCTCCTTCGTGACGCGCTCGGCTAGTCCTACGTACGGGGGTGGACTACAGAGGACCCAACACAGCTGTCACCTACAAGGACTACCACACGACCCAACACATCAGGGTGCCTCCATAGGTACACAATACATCTAGACACCATGTCTACATAATGTGCACCACCTGACTTACTCGAGTATTGAATCAGGCGCTTTACGATCATATAACGATAATCATCATAAACCACATCTATATCGAATATGCAACTAGAATAAACTAAGAACAAAATAAATAGCAATATATTGATGTAGAGAAAAGTCATAATGAAATACAAGATAATATTACTGTTGACGGTCCTTAAGTATCAAATTTAATTATCAAATAAACAAAGAAAAGGATCCAAATGAAATCAACATCTAGACTTAGGGTTTTATCTGACAGAATTCCACGAGTTTTGGTGTTTGTCTATTTCTGCAGGGGGTTATCAGGAAATAAGGAAGAAAGGCCCACATGTCGGGATTACATAGAGATATCAACGCACCGCGCAATTTTCTATCATCTAGAAGAGTCCAGAAACCACGGGAACGAACGGGAGGCCGAACGGGCCCGGGGGCAGGGCGCCCGCCCTCTCCCCTTGGGCGCCCGCCCAGGTGTTTCCACCAATCACAGAATGGAGTACACCATTGCAAAGATCTCGTCGAGCTGATCGAAATGCATATATTATTTGCTATATTTGGAGTTCGGAATCAAGAGATATTAATAAAAGAAGGACTCCACATAAAAGAGCTGCGGGATTAATTGGGCCCAAATCAGATTTTGGTCCATTAAGGCCTTTGTGCATTTTAATGAGATATGGTGGAAAGTTTAGTACCACATCGCCTGCTGAACCAAAAACGCACAGAGGAGGAGGACTATATAAGCAAGGCCCCTGGCCCCTGGAGAAGACAAGAAATTATCATAAAGATTGAGGGGTGCCCTCGAAGGAAAACCTCTTCTCTAAATAATATTTCTTTTTAGGCTTAGCAACCAAAGTAAGTAGAAATAGATCTTCTAGTTTCTACTAGATTGAGAGAGATAGAGTGCAGGTGTAGATCGGAGGAAGGCCGGCCTGTCGGTGTCTACTCCGAGTTGTACCTGCGGGATCAAGTCTCCTAACCCGAGGCTTGCTTCTAAGATTCTTCAGTAATTCGACTTCTAATTCTAGTAAGTTCTTGCTTTATTGTTCTTTGGTTTATGAGTTTACTTTAATCCTCTTCCGGTTGAGTATCAGAGTAATCACTTGCTAGCGTAAACGTGGTGTTTAGGCTAGGGTACTCATAAATATCCCCTGACTAGCTAGACCGTGGTAGTAGCGAGGAACGTGACATTTCCGAGTTACCTTTGTATCCCATATCTTGTTAGCAGGACGGGTAGGTCTATAGGTGCGGGTCGAACATCCTTTGTGTTGTCTAGATTCCGTGAGCTTCCCCAATAGAACAGTAGATCATCCTTACCAAGGTTAGAACGAGACTACGGTTGCAGTCTTCTCTATACATCGCTCACATCGAGAAACATTCTTTAGCCTAAAGGGATAGTAGCAATAGATTTGGTTAGTCAGATGCACCCTTTTCTCCCAGTGGTAAAAATATAAATACGATAACTCTGGATAACCTCCCAGGTGAAATGCTCACCGATATTCGTGCGCTTGCGGATCGTTTTCTAATTGCGTTACCAAATATCAACAAGCATTTCTGGCGCCGTTGCCGGGGAGAAAGACGGTTTGCTGAGATAACTTTGAGTCTTGCTATTATCTTGTATTATACTTTTATACTTTTATTCTTTTATCTTTTTATCTTTATGGATAACTTAAATTCCATACCTATTATTGAATTATTTGCATCTTCGGAGACCAGCCATAGACCATGGAAGTCAACACGTCCTGCCCCTAATTATGATCTGTGTCCGGAGTTGATTGCAATAGGTCAAAACCAACCCTTTTCTATAGCTGAGGTCCTACCTTTTAATCAAGAAGATAATGCACTTTTAGCTACACCTAGGGAATCTCTTAATTTTTCTATAAATTCTGGTTTAGACCTAGCCCTACAAGACCATGTTTTTCCTAGATATTTTCACATTGGTCTTAATCATATAACCTTTGGTAGAGTCCTTCTTTCTTTATCTATTAGTAAAGGAAGGTATGTCTTCATTCGTGGACATCCTTCTTGCACTAATCTTCATAGAAAAATCTTAGAGATAGAGAAGGAATCATCTCCCAGACGAGGAAAGGAAGTTTCAATAGCCGATTTCCAAACATTTCAATCCCATAATTCGGTAATCCAACCCATCCTTGAGCTTAATAAATTCTACTATGCTCTTTCTCTTGAACCTCCCGATAATCCTATGAATCTCTCTAGACATCCCATACATAAGAAGGAGGATCGAGAAGAGCAACATCGGTGGCTAGAGGGCACTAAAAATCCATGTGCTATCAATATTGAATGGGTAGATAAAACAAACTTGAGAGACAATCCTAGAGGAATTTTAAGCATTCATGAAGAATCATCCTTGGAGTTTGAGAATGAGAGAAACAACAGTGAGCATGGAAGTTATTTCATAAATACCTCACCCAGACCTTGCTCATACAAAACATCTCTCCAATCAATTTGTCTCTCCATCCTTACCACATTTGAGATCTCCAACCCCCTCTTCCTTTCTATTTATAAAAACTTTAAAAGAGCGGTTGTGGATGCATATGTCTATAATAAATATTGCAAATCTCGTTGAGTTAATTGATGGTTTCCCAAGGACAAGCTTAGTGTCCTAAAACAAGCACTTCTAATTATTTGCAACATTGCCTTGTGTATTGAGCATATAAAGATAATTGTAGAAATATCCCTTCGGGTATTCTTGGCACTAACCTTTCCAGGATTGGAGCAAGAAGATGAGATGAATGACAAGTACAAGGTATGCCCAACCAACCATCATGCAACATTGAATTAAATTCATCCAAGCTTGAATTTTGTAAAATTCAAGCTTGGGGGAGTACTTTACATAAAAATATCTTTTGCCATGTTGCTATGTTGGTTGTCCTTACCTTTGAGACATGCTCAATTTGTTAAATACTAATTACACTACTTCATCTCCACTTAAGTAGATCTCTATAAATGCTCTCATGCTACCTTTATTTGCTTTAGTATATGTCTAGGTTTGGAATAGTTTCATTTATCTCTTAATTAAGCATGGTGCTTAGTTTAGGAGTGATGATCTTACTTCCAAGGGATTTTAAATTAAGCATGGTGCTTAGGTTAAAATGCCCTTCTAAATCAAATTAGACATGGTGTCTAGGTTGATTTTTGAGCCGATAGTATGCTATAGTAGATATGGGATATTTTGTTGGACTAACCCCTGCAGAAAAACTTTCAATATGAACCTGGGAAGTCCTGAGATAAACTCACATTGGAGATGAAGAGAGTGACACATGAAGTTTAACAATTTGCACAAGAAGGACATAGCTCATTCATCATAGAGAGATGATCCATGGAAGGACACAAAGTACATAAACAAGATACACAACCACTACGAATGGGAAGCTTCCACAAGGTGAGATGGTACCATCACTCTTCAATTAAGGTAACATCTTAAGATATGTGACTATCACTTTTATAAGCTTCTCCTTGGTTCTGGCATACACATGAATAAAAGAGACAAACATGTATGATTTGTAGCTCCAAATTAACCAACTCAACTAATTCAACATGTTTAGTCCTTTAATCTTTGTTTTTAGTACTACCTTCGTGATCTCACACTCCCAATCATATAAGTTAAAATGTTGCACATTCAATCTTTGGGAAGATATAAAGAAAAAAGACATATACATAGATAGATTATCTTTACATTTAGGTCGATCAATCTGATCTGACAAATGTTTTAAATACTACACTCATGATCTTATTATCCATCAACTTTGTCTTGCTCACTATGCTTAAGGTTAGAGAAGAACAATTACACTTCCGGTTCTGTTGGTGTTTTCCACCAACACGGCCTATGCAATTGATCTCTGCCTTGTCTCTATGAATAGGTACACTTCAAGCAAAACACGGAGGAGTTTTACAACTCCCAGACTCCACTAAGTGAAGGACCTTGATCTACGAGCACAAACACAATGGAAATCAGACACTTAGTTTCCCAAAGGAAATATTGAAGAACCTCTGTGTCCGAGTTGGTACCTTGTACGCTCCAGCAAACTTCGTGGTGATAGAGACTGGTACTGAGGAGAGGGCACCCATCATCTTAGGGAGGCCATTCCTAAACACCAGAGCTGTCATCTACGCTAATGCTGCCAAGATCAGTTCCTACATCAAGGGGAAGAAGGAGACTTTCCTTCAAGAACAAGACTACACAAACTTCAGAGCAATCCCAACATGAACCAAGGAAGAGGACCAACAGGAGGAACAGGAACAATCAAATGTGGACCGAGTCAACTAAGATGGTCACTGCAACTCAAGGAGGTCAAGATCGTCGACTCAAGTCACCTTTCTTGATCAAGAAGGATGACCCTGGTGTTCCAAGCATCGAGTGCACAATCAATGGATACTCTTTTTAGAAGACACTCTACGACACCGGATCTGACGACAACATAATGGCCACAGTCACTTATCAGCTCCTGCATGGAACCATGCTCCTACAACCAAGATACATTCAGCTCCAGACAATTTTCAGGTCATTGACATGGGAAGACGAGTATGATCCACCCATCATCCTTGGAAGACCATTCCTCAACACTATCAAAGTTATCATCTACATTGGAACCGGAGAAGTCCACGTGTATTTCCCCTCTGAGAAGGTACGCCACTACTTTAATGATTCTAACTATATAGTTGAAGACTCTAAGTAGGTCAGTACAAGAAGAAGATAACGCAACCGCAACCAGAGGAGGCAAATCATCAAGGACGGATGGGTAGTCTACGAAGGAGAAGTGATAAGGTCTTAAGACATACAACTTGAACAGAATTGTCCTGAGGAGACCGTAGCACCGAGTCAGGTGTGGAGGGAGAAGATAGTTATACACGAAGAGGAGGCGCCGCCGGAACCACCGACTACGCCACCTAGCGAATCCCAGGACGACTGAGAAAACGGAGAGTCCCGTTCGGAGGACTTAAAAATACCGAACGCCTTGCCAAGAGGTAAACTTGGTAGTTATCCTTTTCCATTCAATAGTTTGCTTAGTTAATCAGGTTCATGCTATCTTAAAAAGAAAATAAAAATGTTAAAAAAACAAAACATAGTAAGCCCCATGTGAGTATGCTCATGGCATAAAACCCATAAGTACATTCACTGTGGTGGCATAAAAATAAAATAAATAAGTTTTCATCTTACAATAAAAATATAAAAAATAATAAGTGCATGATCCTGCTAAATAAGTAATATTTATTGAGGAGGCTCAACATGATAAAGGCTAGATATTTATGCTAACACTTAACCAGTTCCACAAAGCTTTGTTGTCTATTTGAGCTCTACATAATTTAAGAATCAAGAAGACTAGGAGACGGAGGACATTCTAATCGCTGTCAGAATGCTGCTGACTTTCAAATACACCTCTACCACCTGCTAGCTACATCAGAAGAAATTACGTCAAAACCCAGCTTGGGGGAGAGCACCCCCATTTATCCAGCTAAGTGTTTCTACTTGCGTTTATACTTTACTCAAATAATAAAGAGATGCATAATCATAAAAACCCAAATAAAGATTTTGTGCTTTTATATCTTTGCTTAGTTTGCTAAATAAATAAATAAATAAAGTTTGCTATAAACCCTCATGATAAGCTCTCACATGGAAATAATGAATAGTTGCTCTGCCATGACTAGTTCTCAAAAATTGAATTCTCTCTCAAGTTTAGGCATGACTGTTATGAATTAAGATTTTCTCTAAACCTGAACTTGTGGGAAGAGTACTTGATCTAAAGTCTAAGTCGTTAACGGATATGATATGGGAAGGTTGAGCTGCTATTTATCAGTTCCTAGAGATGCTAGAATTCTGGAGAATTTTATCTTTGAAAATCTTTAAAATAACACATGATGAGTTCCTATATGATGAGAGTTTAAATTCCTACCACACCTATATATACATGCTTGCTAGACTTTGAGCCACATATTTACTTTTTACTGCTTATGAGCATTGAGTGTGGTCAAGCTGTGTAGACCCTTAGGAGCTTGTCATGTGGTTAAAATCAAGATTCACTTGCACGTTCACTCATACATGCTACTTCTACTCCAGAAGTACCATCCACATATATATCCACTCATTTCCATCTCCACATTCACCTGAAATTATTCTACTCCTAATCTGGGAGAGAATAGCTAAAAACATTTTCCTATCCCTGTTATTCCCTGTGAAATTAATGCTCAAGTTATCTTGGTTACTACCACTTGCTATATTATTTAAGGAGATGAGTGCTCCAAAAAAAAAGAAGAGGAAAAATACGAGGAAATAAAAAGGGGCAAGTGCCCGGAACCTCGAAGAAAAGAAAAAGTGAGACGAGAGGTAAAAATGGATAAGTGTCCGACAGTAGAATTAGGGGTACAAGATACCCACCCGAGAGGAAAGAAAAAGAAAATATAGAGCATCTCATTCTCCTCAAAAAGCTTCAAAGTGCAAGAAAGATATGTATCCCCTTAAAAGAGCAAAAGTAGAATTAGACTTTCACCATTGTTTTCACCATTATCACCATACCCCATTCATTCGCCACACATGCACATCTTGATTTGACTTATTGACTTGATTATCTGGATCCATGGTTTGACTATGCAATAAATGTCTTGTAAGTATGTATTAGCTGTCTCCCACCTATGAGCTCCAGATATCAAAACCTTATTAGAGTAGGGTGAGAGAGAAGGCAATATCACTATGCCTCATACCACAAATACTACATACTTTGAGAGAAGGCATATACTATTACTGCCTTGGAAAGGATCCAGAAATACCACAAAAGAGAGATCTGAGAGAGTCATACAAGGAATCTCTGAGTTTTATTTGAAAATCTGCAAAAACCCCAGAGCTATAGTTGATCGAGAATAAGAGACATGGCGCTTGACTTGACCGTTCTATCTTTTAACTGCTCAAGACACAAGTAACGGTTACAAGCCCCATGGTGAAAGGTAAAATGAGTAAGTTTTAAGTCCTAACAGTTTATTCTAACTCAGAGATGAGATCTTGCTTGAATGCGTGTGTACTTTTAAGGCATGAAACCACTGCAAAAACTCCTGAGTTCATCCTTGCTCAGGGACGAGCAAGAGGTAAGCTTGGGGGAGTTGTTGACGGTCCTTAAGTATTAAATTTAATTATCAAATAAACAAAGAAAAGGATCCAAATGAAATCAACATCTAGACTTAGGGTTTTATCTGACAGAATTCCACGAGTTTTGGTGTTTGTCTATTTCTGCAGGGGGTTATCAGGAAATAAGGAAGAAAGGCCCACATGTCGGGATTACATAGAGATATCAACGCACCGCGTAATTTTCTATCATCTAGAAGAGTCCAGAAACCACGGGAACGAACGGGAGGCCGAACGGGCCCGGGGGCAGGGCGCCCGCCCTCTCCCCTTGGGCGCCCGCCCAGGTGTTTCCACCAATCACAGAATGGAGTACACCATTGCAAAGATCTCGTCGAGCTGATCGAAATGCATATATTATTTGCTATATTTGGAGTTCGGAATCAAGAGATATTAATAAAAGAAGGACTCCACATAAAAGAGCTGCGGGATTAATTGGGCCCAAATCAGATTTTGGTCCATTAAGGCCTATGTGCATTTTAATGAGATATGGTGGAAAGTTTAGTACCACATCGCCTGCTGAACCAAAAACGCACAGAGGAGGAGGACTATATAAGCAAGGCCCCTGGCCCCTGGAGAAGACAAGAAATTATCATAGAGATTGAGGGGTGCCCTCGAAGGAAAACCTCTTCTCTAAATAATATTTCTTTTTAGGCTTAGCAACCAATGTAAGTAGAAATAGATCTTCTAGTTTCTACTAGATTGAGAGAGATATAGTGGAGGTGTAGATCGGAGGAAGGCCGGCCTGTCGGTGTCTACTCTGAGTTGTACCTGCGGGATCAAGTCTCCTAACCCGAGGCTTGCTTCTAAGATTCTTCAGTAATTCGACTTCTAATTCTAGTAAGTTCTTGCTTTATTGTTCTTTGGTTTATGAGTTTACTTTAATCCTCTTCCGGTTGAGTATTAGAGTAATCACTTGCTAGCGTAAACGTGGTGTTTAGGCTAGGGTACTCATAAATATCCCCTGACTAGCTGGACCGTGGTAGTAGCGAGGAACGTGACATTTCCGAGTTACCTTTGTATCCCATATCTTGTTAGCAGGACGGGTAGGTCTATAGGTGCGGGTCGAACATCCTTTGTGTTGTCTAGATTCCGTGAGCCTCCCCAATAGAACAGTAGATCATCCTTATCAAGGTTAGAACGAGACTACGGTTGCAGTCTTCTCTATACATCGCTCACATCGAGAAATATTCTTTGTAGCCTAAAGGGATAGTAGCAATAGATTTGGTTAGTCAGATGCACCCTTTCTCCCAGTGGTACAAATATAAATACGATAACTCTGGATAACCTCCCGGGTGAAATGCTCACCGATATCCGTGCGCTTGCGGATCATTTTCTAATTACGTTACCAAATATCAACAATTACCAATTTATAGAAGACAGATCTGGAATCTCGAGCAGAGCTCTCGATCTCTACTTGAACCTCGCTAGACGCCTATACTAAGAACTGGAAGAACTAGAGCTCTACTTCTAATCTCTAGAAACCCTAACTTCTGACTATTATTGACAAATGAAGCAGGAGGAATAAATTGAATCTAGAGTGCTCTTGGGAGGGGGGTCTGCCCCTCTATTTATAGCTTGGTGGAGTGCACGTGCGCCGAAGGATCAAACCGACTTAACCAAGGGCCAAGATGCATCAAGAGAGGTGGTGGAGGAAGCTTCCAGAAGAGGGGGCCGAAACCCTAAAGGGGGCACCGGCCAGCGCTAGGGTGGGGCCGGTCAGCCCCACCTGGCAGCCGCTAGGCCCCCCGTTGCTTCGGGTGTCTTCTCGATCCTTCTTGAGTCTTCCCGTGATGTTTCCAATGGTAGATAAGTTTCGTGTTTATTTTGCACTTAGAATCCCTCTTTTCAGCTTTCCTAGAATTCATCCTGGAAATAAAATACAGAATATGGAAAACTCATGGAAATTGTCGGTTTAAACCCTAGACTAATGTGTTTTCATGTTTTTCTTTGGGTCTAAAGTTCTAATAAAAGTTGACGTTATCAACCGTCAACAATGCCCCCAAGCTAAGTCTTTGCTAGTCCCTTAGCAAAGTTGACTTGAAATAATACTTTTAGGGTTTCTCATTTTTAATTGCAACAAATACTTGAGCGTTGAATTTAAAAATTCTTCTTTGGATTATAATTCATCAATCCATCCTTCAAACTTGTTCTTATTCCTTTCAACGTGGGGCTCTTCAACTTTAATTAAATCTTAGGTGACTGAAAGACAGAATAAGTGAGCAAGCACGGCATATATTTTATTCTTCATTCATGCACCACTCTAGAGGTTTTATTTATTATTTTGAAAACCATGAGAGTATACTAATAAGATTGTAGTGGACTACTAAGCTATACATCATGACTGAATGTGCTAGTGATTTAAATTATATTTCAAACTCTCATGCAGTATTCTCTCTTTTCTGTCTTCTAAGAGATGTGGCTATCTTCCCAGCGGATACTTTTTGTACCCATTTTTTTCTTTCAGATGGGTGTCTTTGAACCCATCATTTTACTCTGTTTCTAATTTGGCACATACCCTTTTGGTATGGCATCTTTTAGGCTCATACTTCTTTGGTATGGCATCTTTTAATTTTATAGTCCATATCCTCTTTTAGACTTCTAAGAGAGAATTTGTTGCATAGAGTAAAAACCATTTTTGTGCTTGTGGATTCAATCATAAATGCATAACAAAATAGTCTACTCAAATCTTATTAGCAAGATTGTGGGGGTATAAACCCCTATACCCTTACGGCTAGACTTCGGCCAGGAGGCTTGGCCCATTAAGAGATGAGTACAAGGCTTGATCCGACAACCTGGAGTTTCGCGCAAGGAAACGAGATGTGGAGATCAAGCAGGATTCTAGTCGGTTAGAATAGGAATTGATATCGAATTATCCATGGCAATTGTAACCGACTAGGATTAGTTTCTAGATCTGTAACCCTGCCCTCCAGACTATATAAGGAGGGGCAAGGGACCCCCCTAGGACAGATTATCGCTCAACACAATCCAATACAACCAGACGCAGGACGTAGGTATTACGCCAACTCGGCGGCCGAACCTGGATAAAAAGCTTGTCCGTGTCTTGCGTCACCATCGAGTTCGTAGTTTGCGCACCGTCTACCGATAAACTACTACCGTGGGTATACCCCAAGGTAGACTGCCGACCAGCTTTCGTCGACAGTGGCGCGCCAGGTAGGGGGTGTGCGTGCAACTTTTCCGGCGAACAAGATGGTCACGATCCCAGCTTCTGCGACCGTGCCCGAAGGCCTCACGTTCACCGTCGGCCAGATCACGTGGACGACGTGCAGCGGCGGCTTCGCGACCACGGTTTCGAAAGAGACCCAGATCCAATCTGAGATCACGCCGTCTCCGACCACGCGCGCGACGGCACCAAGCTCCCGACCACCGTTCCCACTCTACAAGGGAAAGGAGATCGACTGCTCGGACCTCCTCCAAGCGCTCAATCGCGCTGACTCCAAGCTACTCGAAGTCTCCCAACTAATAGATGGAGTTCTGCGCCGGCCCGACCAAGCTGCTCGAGCGGATTTTTCGAAATCCCGCCGGCCAACTCGTGTCGCCACACACGAACGGCTGGGAACGTCCCTGACGATAACCTCGACCCCCTCAGGACGATCCGTCGAGCTCAAAAAGGAAGACTATCCTTGCGGCCTGAACAACTCGGCCTCTGTTTACTCACAGCATGTCCAATCCGTTTTCGGCAGGGCGGGTCGGTCGCCGACAAGGAACAATCGTCACCATGTCAACATGGTGACAATCCGAGAGCTACGGGACGGCCAGGTTTCCAGCACCAACTCAAGCACCGGCTCCGTCCCCACCGAGGTTATAAACACCGAAGACGAGGGCTACGATCTGGATTTTCCTTCACACCCTCCGGGTTTCGACCGATTCCCGATATTCCCCCCCCGGCGAGGGGATATTTTGTTCAATGTCAGCGCCAACGAACCGGCTGTTGACGGAGAAACAGATGACCAGAGGCAACTCCGCGAACAGCGTAACGCCGATCGCGCCCGACGGCATGCGGACGAGCAACAACAGATGCCACCAAGTAATCTCAACGATGCCTTTGACATGGTCGGGGACCAGCCGGTCTACAAAACGCCAAGCGCCAACGTGGCTGTCGCCATGGCCAACCTGGATCGGCTTCCTGACACCCCCGAATGCTAGGGAGTCCGGACCAGCATCCGAGCACACCTGATCGCCGCAATGGGACAGACAGCCACTCTGCTCAAGAGAGTCCAGGACGTCTCTTATACGGAAGCCGCCTCCGACCAGACTAATCGTAGCCAGGTCTCACCCAGCAGGCGTCACCGCAGCCGCTCCCCCGACAACCGTCGAGGGGACTCGCGGCGCGACGATGGTGGTCGGGACGCCGATGGCCGCCGCAAGCAAATTCATGGCGTACGCGGCCAAGAAGAAGATCAACACAGGGATCTCCGCCACAACATCCCTCCCAAAGATGCTCGGGACCGCATCAACAGGCGCGCCGCAGAGAGAGCAGTCCACGAAAACCTGCGCCGCATCGAGTACGATGCGACCCACGGTCCTCCGGGCCTAAGACAGTTCTCCTCACACCTCCGCCAGGTCGTGTGGCCCCGCAATTTCAAGCTCGAAAAACTTAAAAAATACGACGGTAAGGAAAATCCAGAGAACTGGATCACTCTCTATGAAATCGCCGTCCGATCAGCGGCAGGAGATGAGCACGTCATGGCTAACTACTTCCCCGTAGTCCTCGACCAGGCTGGTCATCAGTGGCTTCTCGGCTTGCCCGAGGACTCCTTCGACTCTTGGGAAGAGCTACGCCAGGCTTTCATCGACAACTTCATCGCCACATGCGAGCAGCCCGGAAACAAGTATGACCTTGAAAGGATAAGAGACAGGAAGAATGAACCTCTGCGCGATTACATCCGACGATTCTCGGATATGCGCCTCAAAATCCCGAAGATTTCTCATGACGAGGCCATATCAGCCTTTATCAAGGGCTTGCGTTTCCATGAAGCGCTGAGGAACAAGCTGTTGCGTAAGCGCCCATCAACGGTAGCAGAGCTCCTCGCCACGGCCAAAAATTACGCCGATGCTGATGACGCAGAAAAACTAATCCGAGACGATGCGAGAGGCCCCGACCAGCCTTCCCGGCGAGATGACGGTCGTGGTCGCTACGACAACAGAAATCACCGCCGCTCCGACAACCGCGATCACCGAGAGGGTTGGGATCGGCGGCGCGACAGCCGCGACGACTTCAGAGGGAAGCGCCCTCGCGAATACGACCACGAAGTAAATACGGTCAAACGTCCCAATGGACGACGGGACTACCAAGACGACTACAACAAAACGTTGAAGGGACCGTGCCAGCTACACCCAAAGTCTAACCATACCATGGAAGAGTGCCGCGTCCTCAAGAGTATCTATACATGGCGGGCCGCCCAAGAGGACTCCGCCAAGAAAAATAACAAGCGCGACGGGCACGACCACGAAGATGAGGATGAGGACCAAGACAGGGACCCCCGACACCAATACGTCAGCCCCACCGACGTAGTCCACTCCATTTTCGGGGGCAAGGTCTCCACTGAGTCTAAGCGAGAAAGAAAGCTGTTAAAGAGAGCCTGCCTCAACATAGACAGCACGGACGGGCTGATCGCAGATCCGAAATTTCCCGCGTGGTCCCACAGGGAGATCTCGTTCAGCAGGAAGGACCAGTGGGCCGCTATCCCAGAGCCGGGTCGTTTCCCACTGATTCTTGATCCCTGCATCAATAGCATCAGATTCGAGCGCGTGCTCGTGGACGGGGGAAGCTCCATCGACATCCTCTTCCGCAACAGCCTGCCCGCCCTCAAGATATCACCGGCACAACTAAAACCTTACGACGCCCAATTCTGGGGGGTTTTGCCAGGTCAAAGTTCGGTGCCCCTCGGACAGATAACATTGCCTGTCCAATTCGGCACACCCGATCACTTCCGGACGGAGTTCATCAACTTCGTAGTCGCGGATTTCGACGGGACCTATCACGCCATACTGGGCCGCCCATCGCTGACAAAGTTCATGGCAGTCCCGCACTACTCATACCTAGTCCTTAAGATACCCACGGAGAAGGGTGTCCTAACCGTCAGAGGCAACGTCTACACCGCGTACACCTGCGAAGAAGAAAGCTTCAAGATCACCGAGGCAATCGACCTCTCAATCCGCATGGCGGAAACAGCGAACCAAGCCGCACAGCTGCCTCCCGACCAGCTCCGATTACCTGAGCAGGAGACAGCCAGAAAGAACTCGAAATCCAAGGAGTACAAAGAAGTGCAGCTGGTCGAAGGCAACCCCGAGAAGACAGCCCTCATCGGGGCTAACCTGGATCCAAAATAGGAAGACGCGCTCGTCAGGTTTCTAAGGGACAACGTGAGCGTTTCCGCATGGAAACCCGCAGACATGCCCGGCGTCCCACGAAACCTGATCGAGCACTCCTTAAATGTCTCGAAGACCGCAAGACCAATCAAGCAAAAACTGCGACGGTTCGCTCGTGACAAAAAGGAGGCTATTAGGACAGAAATAACACGGCTTCTAGCAGCCGGATTCATAAAAGAAGTGTATCACCCCGATTGGCTCGCCAATCCGGTTCTTGTACGCAAAAAGAATAATGAATGGAGAATGTGCGTTGATTACACCGATCTCAACAAACACTGTCCTAAAGAACCTTTTGGTCTTCCTCGCATCGACGAGGTGGTCGACTCAACGGCCGGATGCGAACTCCTCTCCTTTCTAGATTGCTACTCTGGTTATCACCAGATCTCGCTAAAGGAAGAAGATCAGATCAAAACATCCTTCATCACACCCTTCGGCGCATACTGCTACACTACCATGTCTTTCAGACTTAAAAACGCCGGGGCCACTTATCAAAGGGCCATCCAGCAATGCCTCCACGACGAGATTCGCGATGACCTCGTCGAGGCCTATGTGGACGACGTGGTCGTAAAAACAAGGGACGCGAGCACCCTAATCGACAACTTAGACCGAACCTTCAAGGCACTCAATAGGTACAAGTGGAAGCTCAACCCCAAGAAATGCATTTTCGGCGTTCCTTCCGGTCTACTGCTCGGCAACGTCGTCAGTCGCGACGGCATACGACCAAACCCTTCAAAAGTCAAAGCCGTACTCGACATGCGACCACCGAAGAACGTCAAGGATATTCAGAAGCTAACCGGATGCATGGCCGCCCTCAGTCGTTTCATCTCAAGGCTGGGAGAAAAAGGCCTCCCTTTCTTCAAACTATTGAAAGCGTCAGAAAAATTCTCTTGGACAGAGGAAGCCGACGCTGCGTTCACTCAGCTTAAGACCTTCCTCACTTCACCACCTGTCCTCACAGCGCCTCAGCCCAATGAAGACCTACTCCTTTACATTGCTGCAACCGACAGGGTTGTTTCCACGGCAATAGTGGTCGAGCGAGATGAACCAGGTCACGTCTTCAAGGTCCAGAGACCCGTTTACTTCATAAGCGAAGTTTTAAACGAGTCCAAGGCCAGGTACCCACAAATACAGAAGCTTATATACGCCATCCTGATAACGTCAAGAAAGCTGAAGCACTACTTCGACGGCCATCGAGTCCTGGTGACAACCAGCTTTCCTCTCGGGGACATCCTGCGCAATAAAGACGCCAATGGCAGAATCGTGAAATGGGCAATGGAATTATGTCCATTTTCCCTAGAGTTCCAGAGTCGCACCACTGTCAAGTCTCAAGCCCTGGTCGATTTCATTGCCGAATGGACGGATCTCAACGAGCCTTCCGTTCCCGATGTCTCAGACCACTGGTCGATGTTCTTTGATGGGTCCTTGAACATCAACGGTGCAGGCGCTGGGATATTGTTCGTATCACCCAACAAGGACAAACTCCGTTACGTCCTTCGGATCCTTTTTCCGGCGTCAAACAACATCGCCGAATACGAAGCATGCTTACATGGCATACGACTCGCCGTTGAACTGGGGGTCAAGCGCCTCTATGTCTACGGCGACTCCGCTTTGGTCATCAACCAGCTCAACAAGGAGTGGGACGCAACCCACGAGAAGATGGATCTCTACTGCAAAGAAATTCGCAAATGGGAAACTAACTTCTATGGCATAGAGTACATCCACGTGGTCCGGGATAAGAACCAAGCAGCAGATGCGTTGTCAAAGTTAGGCTCATCTCGGGCCCAAATCCCGCGGGGTATTTTCGTCCAGGACATCCATGAGCGGAGCGTAAGCTCCCCCCTGGTCGACAAGCAACCCACCGAGGCAATGCTCATAGATGACGCCACTCCGACAACCGGTGGGCGTGACTGGCGTACCCCGTTCATCAAATACATATCAGACGGGACAGGCTTTCAGGACAAAACAGAGAACGAGCGCCTCATCCGACGATCAAAGAACTACATCCTGGTCGACGGAAAACTCATACGGAAAAACGCAAGCTCCGAAGTACTGCTCAAGTGCATACCCCAAGATGATGGTATCAAGCTCTTGGAGGACATACACGCTGGATCCTGCGGCAATCACGCCGCATCTAGAACGCTGGTCGGAAAGGCTTTCCGAGCAGGTTTTTATTGGCCAACCGCGGTCGGCGACGCAGAAAAACTGGTTCGGCATTGCGAAGGATGTCAGTTTTTCGCTAAGAGGACCCACGTACCTGCCCATGAAATTCAAACCATCCCGTCGTCTTGGCCCTTTGCTTGCTGGGGGCTTGACATGATCGGACCATTTAAACCAGCCCCGGGCAATTTCAAGTTTGTCTTCGTGTTAATCGACAAGTTCTCCAAGTGGATTGAATACATGCCCCTGGTCAAGGCAACCTCCGAGAAGGCTGTGGAGTTTCTCAATCAAATCATACACAGATTCGGCATCCCGAACAGCATAATCACCGACCTGGGCACTCAGTTTACTGGCACCACTTTTTGGGATTTCTGCGATGACAGAGGCATAGTCATAAAATATGTGTCAGTGGCACATCCACGTGCCAACGGTCAAGTCGAACGTGCTAACGGAATGATCGTTGACGCCCTAAAGAAAAGGCTGTACACCGAAAACGACAGAGCACCCGGTCGATGGATGAAAGAATTGCCGGCAGTGGTCTGGGGCCTCCGAACCCAGACCAGTCGAAACACAGGGGTGTCTCCCTACTTCATGGTATACGGTGCAGAAGCGGTCTTGCCGTCTGACATACACTTCGGATCTCCTAGAATCGAGCACTTCGACCAGGCGACCGCCGACAACGCCAGAGAACTCGAAATCAATTGCATGGAGGAAAAGCGTTTAGTTTCATGTCTCCGAACAGCAAAATATCTCGCGGCAATCAGGCGATACTACAACAGGAACGTCAAGGACCATTCCTTCGTGGTCGGCGATCTGGTGCTTCGATGGAAAACAAGCCAGGAGGGAATGCACAAGCTATCCACTCCCTGGGAAGGACCCTTCGTGGTGACCGAGGTCACACGACCTACGTCCTACAGATTGGCATACCCAGACGGAACACGAGTGCCTAACTCTTGGCACATCGACAAGCTGCGACGTTTCTATCCATAAAGTTTTAATGACTTTCTTTTGTAAGTATCTTATAATTTTTGATAATGGAATTCTCTATTTTTTTTGCCTATACCTTGTCACACACAGCACTCGGCAAAACTCCTGCAATGGATGCCCTTAGCGACAACCAAGACAAATACGGTGACACGTCACTCAGATATTCTTACAGCGCTCAAAACAACAGTCATGACAAAAAGTAAACTTTATTACAAACTTTACATACAAAGTTTACAATAAATCCCCTGACGGGCAGACACTAGTCTATTCCTACAGACTACTTTATTGGCCTAGCTGCTCGGGCTGATCACCCGCCTGGCCCTGCTGCCCGGACGAAGGGGTCGGGGCCACCGGCGCCTGGCTGGTCGAGACCGCAGGCGTCGACCGCCCATCTCCCGCAACGGACGCGCCCGACAACTCCCTGGCCGACCTGTCTGAACTCGGCTGGTCTGGAGGAGTGGCCGTTCCGCACAGATTGATGTCGCCGATCACTGTCGACGACAAGTCCAGCAGACTACCCCGAAGCTCGTCCGCGTCCTGCGGGCCGACTTCCTTCGGGTACCCCTTCTCCAGCCTGTTCAAGTCGACCAGGGGGTAGTGGGCGCGCACCATGCTGAGGACGTGCGCGCCGGCAAACTCCCCGGCGTCCTTCACAAACTGCTGGAGCCAGTCCCACGCCCGTTGCGCCTTTTCGACCGGGGTCAACTGCGGCGCGCGGGGCTGGCTCTCCGGGAGCTCGGGACTGATCAGGTCTAGGACCGGGGACACTCCTTTCCAGATCCTGCAGCAATTGACCTTCCAGGAGTCCCGGTCCTTGGTCAGATCATCCAGGTGCTTCTTGGCGTTCACCTTGAGCACTGCAAACGAAACGAAGCGTTATTTTAGGCATAAAAAAGGGGCAGGCAGCAACCGACAAGGCGGCACCCATTACCAGATAACTCCCGGTCTTTTCGACCCAATTCCTCTCCTGCTCGCCGCCCGGACTCCAGCGCACCGGCGAGCTGTTGGCTGAGCTGCTCCTTCTCTTGTCGGAGGCTCGCCACCTCCTCCTCCAAGTCTGCGTGAATCCTAAACTGGTCAGCAAAGCAAACTATACAAGTACGCGAAGCTGCTCGGAGCGTGTGACTAACCTTCTTGCAGCCGGTACTGGTCGGCCAAACGACGAGCGAGGTCGAGACGACGCTCCTTTTCGGCACTCATCTCGACCACCTTCTCCCCGACCTCCGCCCGCAACCGGTCTACCTCTGCGGCAAGGGCCTTGTTCTCGGCCATGACGCCTTCTATCTGGTCAAAGCACCGTTTCCGGTACTTCGCCGTTTTCATTACGTCCTACAAAGCAAGCATATAACGACCATGCAAGACAAGGCAAAAGAATGTGCAGCAGTACAAAAAGCCGCTTACCTTGACTTCGTCGACGAGGCACTTGGCCGCGCGCTCCACCCTGGCGGCCTCTTCGGTCTCGGCGAGCTCCTCATGCCCGATAAAGTGATCCCCGCGTTGGCGCCACACATACACGTGTTGGCGGCCATCACGGGGACGACCCTCGATCTCTTCCACCTCATCATCGGAGGCCGCCCGGGTTTCCTCCTCCTGTGCTGCGTCACCCCCGGTGGTGGTCCCAGGTATTACTGGCCCTTGGACCAGACCTGGGGAGCCCGCAGCCGAAGAGGCTCCTGCTCGGGGCGGCGTGGGGACTTCACTCCCCCCGGCAGGAGGAGCGGTCGGAGATCTTCCCTTCTCTGAGGAGTCAGTTGGGGGAGCCTCTCCAGCCCTGGTCGGGCTGCTTGTCGTAGTCGGTGCCGCGCTCGGGAGCCCCTCGGTGCTCCTAGGCGCGACTGCAGCTGTTGGCTGCTCTGTGGTCTGGGGGGCCGCATCCCCAGAACCGCGGGCAGGCTCGCCCGTTCCCTGGCTGGCAGTTTGGCCGGGGTCGACATCCGATGCCGCACTACAGGAACAAAAGTCAAATTTCAAAAAAAAAATAAAAAAAAAATAAAAAGTCAAAGAGGAGTCCAAAATACGTAAGTCGAACACTTACAGGTCTGACCGACGGTGGGTCGCGGTGAACCTCCTCCTCGCCCGGCCGGTCGGCACCTGTGCCCCCATCTCGACAGCTTGCGGGGCAGCGGCGCCGCTGGCCACTCGATCAGTGGCAACCGGCGCATTGTCTGGGCGGCTCCGAGGCCGTCGGACCAACGACGGCGCAGCCTCCTCGTCGTCGTCGTCGTCGACGATCCGCACGAGCCGACGACGCTTCGGTGCTTGGCTGCTCTCCGCCGGTAGATCTGCCGGCAGCCCCGGTGTCGGCAAGGGATCTGCCGGCAATGGCCTTTTCCCCGCTACCCTCTCCTCGGAGGTCGGGATGGGGCGGGCTTGGTCTTCCTCACTACTGGTGTAATGAGTACACCGAGCAGCGTCCTCCTCTGGCGGGTCTTCTCCCGCAGGATTTTCCATCCCCGGTGCCAGTGATACATACACTGTGCACCGGTCGACACCGCCGATCTGCAAAAGCAACAGAGATGAGTCAACTGCAGACGATATACGAATGCTAGAACAGAATCTGCTACATACCTTTGGTGCTGGTCGTCCTAACTTGAAGGCTTGCACCCGATCACCGCCACGGATGAAGCCCCCATCCGCGAAGTTAAACAGCTCGTTCAACAGCTGTTGTACCTCCGCTTTCTCCAAGATCTCCGACCGCATCCTGGTCGGGTCCGCGCTTCCGGCATACTCGTACGCCGAGTGCACCCTCTTCTGGCAGGGCATCACCCGGCGGCAAATGAAGTTGCCGACCACGCCAAGCCCGTCCAGGCGCGACCAGTCGATCAGCTTCATGAGATCCACCACCGGACCGTCGAACTCCGGGCGGTCGGTCCAGCTCGTCCTCTTCTCAGGAATGTATCCCACGTCGCAGAACGTGGAGCTGCCCGGTTCCTCCCTGATGTAGAACCACTTCCTGTACCATTCGGTCAAGGAAGTGTTCCATGGGCAGTGCAGGTAGCGATTCTTCATTCCATCACGAAGGTTGAGGTATACTCCACCTGCAACCTTGGAGCCTCCAACTGCTCCCTTCTTCCTCAAGCAGAAAAGATACCGAAAAAGATCGAAGTGCGGCTCTATGCCAACATAGGCCTCGCACAGGTGGATAAAGGTGGAAATGAGGAGAATTGAGTTCGGGTGCAGATTGCAAATCCCGATCTCATAATACAGAAGAAGACCTTGAAGAAAAGGATGAACAGGAACACCAAAACCCCTCTTAATGAAATCTTCAAATACGACGATCTCACCGGCGTGAGGGTCGGGGTAGCTCTCCCCCTCCGGTGCCCTCCAGCCGCCGAGCTCCGGGCCGTGCAGAAGCCCCATATCGACGAGGTCACCAAGAGATTTTGTGGTGCTGCGAGACTTCTTCCACTCCTTGGCCATCAGTTCGGCCCTCTTCCTGGAGTCGCTCTTTGCCATTAGAGGTGCGAATGTGGGCTTGAGTTAGGAAGATGCAGGAGATTGGAGAAGATGAGAGTGGAAGGTTTGAAGGCAATGGCAGCGAAAGCGGTACAGGCGGACCTATTAGGCTCTTATAAGCCCGCAACTCCACCTCTCCCACTTCCTGTATTCTCGGGAAGTGGGCAGGCCATGCGGCGGACGCGGCGTTTCGGTTTACAATGATTATAGACAATTAATGCGGCGGAGTTTTCGTACCAATTGATGGTTTCCTTTTCCCAAACCATGCAAAGGGCGGCTGTACAGTTGTCAGGTGCAACTTTTCATGCATCCGTCCGACACTCCGTCAGGAGGCCTCGTCACGTCAACTTTAACTGGAAAGATCTTTTCAAAAATAAGAAGACACATACGCCAGTGAGTCAACAATCCGGGGACTGCACCGACCACCGAGCACTCGACGCTCGGGGACTGGTCGACCAGTCTATCAGCGCGGAACTTCAAGGACTGCACCGACCACCGAGCACTCGACGCTCGGGGACTGGTCGCCCAGTCTATCAGCGCGGAACTTCAAGGACTGCACCGACCACCGTGCACTCGACGCTCGGGGACTGGTCGCTCAGTCTATCAGCGCGGAACTTCAAAGACTGCACCGACCACCAAGCACTCGACGCTCGGGGACTGGTCGCCCAGTCTATCAGCTCAAAGCTTTAAAGCATGTACCGACCACCAAGCACTCGACACTCGGGGACTGGTCGTACGGTATAGCAACATATAATTCCAAGGAGCACACTTAGTGCTTGGGGACTGGTCGATTGGTCTTTTCATTTGCAGACGAGCATGACATGCTCGGGGACTGGTAAATTCACTTTTGACCTTGCTACAAGGCTCATACTTCGCCTTCCAGCAAGCTCGGGGACTACATCGGTACGATGCATCTAGTGATGCATCTCAGTCTCAAAACTACTTTGGGGAATTTTCTTTTGACCCTGGCACCACGTGCCTACGTCACCTACTACCAGGCTCGGGGACTAAGTGGGCACACTTCACCTAGCGGTGAATTTGCTTGCTTTTTTGATGTTTATACCTTTCAAAAAGGTAAAGTGGGCACACTTCATCAGGAAAGAAATTTTTTTTAAGAGCACCATGCATTCTTCGAACAACCTGCTTCTTCGATGACAATGTTGATCAACTGTCTTTTGAGTTGGTCAAAATACCATTGCAACTGTTCGGACGACTTTCCTGCTTATTGAAGACGTCAAGCCACACTGATCGAAGAAGCTCAAGACGGCGTGTTACATCACAATACATGGTGCTCGGGGACTAGCTGTGGGGGTATAAACCCCTATACCCTTACGGCTAGACTTCGGCCAGGAGGCTTGGCCCATTACGAGACGAGTACAAGGCTTGATCCGACAACCTGGAGTTTCGCGCAAGGAAACGAGATGTGGAGATCAAGCAGGATTCTAGTCGGTTAGAATAGGAATTGATATCGAATTATCCATGGCAATTGTAACCGACTAGGATTAGTTTCTAGATCTGTAACCCTGCCCTCCAGACTATATAAGGAGGGGCAAGGGACCCCCCTAGGACAGATTATCGCTCAACACAATCCAATACAACCAGACGCAGGACGTAGGTATTACGCCAACTCGGCGGCCGAACCTGGATAAAAAGCTTGTCCGTGTCTTGCGTCACCATCGAGTTCGTAGTTTGCGCACCGTCTACCGATAAACTACTACCGTGGGTATACCCCAAGGTAGACTGCCGACCAGCTTTCGTCGACAAAGATGAATTATCAGATTGATTGATTTAATTCTTGCAAAATATCTGGAGCTTAGCTATCACTTAGAATAAACATATACTAGCTCAAACCTTTTTATATCATATCTGCCAATTACTTAGATTGAATCACAAGTTTTATGCTACCCACAGATATCAGTTCTTAGAATAAATTATCCAGGTAGATAAACTTCATATAATTGAAAAGAGAATTTTAAATTCTAGTACTAAGTGATTGTAGATTTTGATTGCTCTTCTTCTCTCTTTTTTTCTTTTTTTGAATAAGTAGCAGAATTAAAGGCAAATTCTAATTACTCCAATTTAATGATAGAAATTAAATGTTGGAAAGTAAATACTGAAGATAGAATATTTACAGCAGTGAAAAGGTGCTCACCTCGCGGGGGCTCTCCCCCAAGCTGCATGTTGCTTAGCTCAATACTATGGTGGAGGCAGTGGTTGGTACCCCATCCGCTCCATCAGGTACTCCAATCCAGTCTGCATGTGCTGCTGTCTCTGATGTAGCTATCTAAACTGCTGGTCTGCCTGGTGCTACCATTGTTCCGGCTGCTGAAACCTGTCATCGTATGTTGTCCCTGCTGAAGGTTAGTGAGATGCAAGGATATGGCAGGGTAATCATTAATAGGAGTCCCGAAGTGCTGTCCAGGTGGTGGCATGTAGTCATTTGTTAGTGGTGCATGGAACGGGTACGGTCCACCAGTAGCGTGGTCCATATTTCTACGCAGAGAAAATGATGCACGGTCCCTCTAAAAATCTTGTCTCGTGTTATCTGGCTCCTGTGTGGAGAATGTTTCTCATCCTGTAGATGTAGACGGTTCTCCTTGCTCATATGTGGCTTGGTCCTCCCATCCTGAGTGGGTGGACCATGGCTGATGTGGCTCATGTGAAGCACCTGGATCATCAAAGTTAGTATAATAAAAATGAGCTGGACCAGATGGTGCTAGGTCAGCCCCAGTATAGACAGTTCTGGGCACCCTGCTGATGCGTGCTGATGGACACCTACCAATGTTAGTATTTTCTAGGAAAGTAAAACTATTAACAGAATAAATTCCTAGTTCCCGGTCAGGTAGCTCGTACTCATTGCGGTATTTCTTATAAATCATGATTACTTTATTGTTACATCGTTTTAGCATATGAGCACGAAAGAAAAAATCATATCCAATAATTCTATGGTCATCAGGAATAAATGTGAGCGTAGCCTTTGACAGTAAATCTAAACTTGTAGTTAAACATGTGATTTAAGAGATGAAAGAAATACCGTATTTTCTTATGGTAGATACAGTTTTCCAGTAGCTCAACATTAATTTTACACATGATGCTTTTCGATGTAATGCATCTCATCTTGTCTAATAGTGTTCAATTTTTCTATAGGAAAGAAAGTAAAAGCTAACCATTTAAGCATAAACCTCAGTGTAGTAAAAGCATAAACCGATGTTGATGTTCTCCATATCGCTGATAAGTGTCTCCATTTTGGACGGTGGTTGGCGCCTCCCCCTACCACGAGGGCGAGGGGTGCGCGCTGCTGAAGATGTCCTGGAGTGATGAGGTGTTTCCATGTGCATGGAGTTCACCTCATCCTCCTCTTGTGGTGCAGCATAAGAGGGACCAGCTTGCTGTTGAGCAGCACGGGACCATGCTCTCGTCAACCTATCTGTCCCTACAATAGGGTTGGCTGTATTCTCTCTTCCTAGCCTCAGGGTTAGTGATGAAGCATTATACAACCAAAGGTCCTCATCGGGGAGAGAGACCTCAATAGGATGGTTCCCATAAATCATTTTAGGGCCATTTCTGGGATCTCGCTTACTCAAATTAGCACTCCTAAACATCTGCTCACCTAAGAGAGATCTATCATCTTGGATGTACTCTACATCATTTGTTTCAAGCAAACCCATAGATTCAGCTATTCTGATGACAAGTGAAGTAAATCATAGGGGCATGCTAGGTGCAATGGAGGAAATCCAGAAAGGTACTAGCCACTTGACAGGTGAAAATCTGATTTTATTTACCATGGCATAAAGGATTAGCAATTCTTTAAAGTCTATATCATCCACACTAGTACTAGGGAAGAGAGTGACTATGATTCAAAAGTACATGAATCTTAAGGTTGGGTTATGGATTTGGACAGGTCTACGAATAGAGAGATTATTGGAGCAAGTAATCAACTTCCAGAACTTAGCTAAGTCAAAATTTTGCAAAGCATGATCTATGTCTAGCTCACAATCTTGATCAAAGCCTAGACATGTACTCAGTTCACTCCAAGTTAAACTATAATCTTTGTTGAACATGCAAAAAGTTACTCCCTCATTGTTTGATTTTAGTGTGGCAAGAAATTCCTAAGAGTAATTTTATACCGAATTCAGGAACTTGCCAAAATCCACCCCAACCAATGGCATAAAAGACGGTAGGAAAGTCGGTGCTCATACCTGATTGGTCCAAGAGTTGCTCGTCAAAGACAGTGGTGTGGTTGAAGCCACAAGTGCGAAGGGTGTAGAGCTTCCCTAGCTCTTCATGAGTGAGCAAGAGGTTGTCGTGGGTCTCCAGCATCCTATCAGCGGGGATGAAGGGAACAAGTGTGTGTAGTTGTTCCTCCTCCACTCTCTCATGGCTCCTACTCTTAGAGTGGTGAGAGCTCGAGGATGAGCCATCACCCTTCCTCTTCTTGGTGAGCTTGGTGGAGATGAATTTCTTCATGCTAGCTTCACAAGTGAACAAACAAGACCAAGCTTCCTACTATACTACTATGCAGAAGGGAGATGTTTTTGGGGGTTGTTTTTGGGTTTATAGCTACTACTACACTAAGCTTGAGAAGGCTTGGAACACTAAAGAGAAGAGAGAAGGCCAAGTGAGCTCGAGATGATTCTGCTGATTGTGGTGTGGAATTGAGCTCACATTGGGGTGCTATTTATAGGGGTGAAAGGGCATGGCAAGAACCCCCATAGGGCAGGTCGGTCGACCGGGGTTCACCCCCTTTGAACCATACCTTCAACTATGGACAGGGAACCTAGCCTCGTGCTTGCAAAAAGTCACCAAGTGGGACCAAAAGCATGGTCAGCCGACCATGGATTTTGCCCCCCACCACTTTAATCATGATGTGTTGGGTTGTGTGATAAAGATGGTGGTGGTGCTGACCTGAAGTTGCTGCTGGTTGCCTCGAATTCCCAAGTTTAGTGTTTGGTGAAATAGAAAAGGAGAAAGCAAAAGAGAGGACAAGCACCAAAGTGATTCCCATGGACCATGGGGACCCTTAATCATTAATTGTTACTCCCTATGCTAGTTTTGGCTGTTGGCATGTTCCCTAAAGTATCAAAGTGCTTAAAGTAGCATCTAAGCTAAAGTCATGAGCATTGGACCATCTCACCTCGAATTCTGGCTAGTGTATTGAGCATGGGATCCTTTGACATCATCATTGGGAGGTAGCAGGATGCCTGGTGGCACCAAGGCCAGGTCGGTCGACCTGGACACCCAGGGTATCCAATGCCCCTCCTAGGATTCCTCCTTCTAGCTAGAGTGGAGGGAGAGGTGGTGGACCCACAAAGCCAGGTCGGCCGACCTGGCAATGGTGGCCCCACCAACTCACCTTTTCTCTAATCACTCTTCTCAAGTTTTATTATTTATATCTAAGTTATTTGGTTGAAATAAAATGAAAGTGCAAAAACATATAAATATTTTTTTATGTAAGCATGCAATTGGAAAGCGAAATTTCAATGCGAAAAATAAATATGAGATAACTACTTACATACCTGGTCAGCGGAGGGCTCCATGTTTTAGGTCCATACAGCAGGACCTCTCCATCGGGTTTCATTCTGTGGACGCCTCGGAATGTTCTGCTTGCTTGGTGGGTTTCTCCTTCTGTTCGGCCTTTTTGGCCGACTTGCCTTTGTTGTACCTCCGGCGGGATTTGCCACGAGGTTTCTCCTCCAGTTTCATATATTTCGGTTGTACGTTAGTTTTATAGCCATTGAAAGGACATTTGATCCTCTTACCTACGAACTGTAGATGGATCTGGCCAGACCCGACATAGATGACGGCGTTCACCGTGTTCAGGAATGGCCGTCCTAGGATGACGGGGACGTTGATGTTCGACCCCATGTCGAGGATGATGAAATCGGTAGGGCCATATTCATCTTGGCTTTTAACCAAGATGTCCTTAGCGACTCCCTCTGGGAACCGAATGGTTTGGTCCACCATCTGCAATCTCATAAAGGTAGGGAGCAAAGTGCCCCCTAATAGATTTTCATAAATTAGCTTGGAGATGATGTTGATGCTTGATCCAAGGTCGCAGAAGACATTGTGGAAGAGTTGTGCTCCGATCTCGCAAGTGATGGTCGACATGCCTGGGTCGTCCTTCTTTGTGATGAACTGGGGATCAACGAGATATCCCCAATTTGAATGGACTAGAGGCTTACCATGCCTTGTAGAGACTATTTTAACGAACTCAAGTGGGTCCTCAGGTTTCCCTGGGATCCTACCTTGCTCATATGATGGGACAGCTGTAGCTAATTGAGCTAACTGTGTTTCTAACATTTTATTAAAGCTCAATTGATTCTTAATGGCAGAATTAAAGGTGTCCATTTTCTTACTAAGGCTTTCTAGAATCTTGTCATTAGCCACAATTCTCTTATTGATACTATCATTAAATTTAGTTTGGCCTAGCACAAGATCTGTAGGAGAAGGTTGGTTACTAAAGGAATTACCAGAATTATTATTGTAACCCATACCTTGGCCTTGGTAGAATGGGCGTGAACTCCATTGTTGTTCTTGGGTCCGGTTCCCATTGTTGAAGTTGTTGTTGATGTAGTTCACCTCCTCCGGGGTCTCCGGGCAGTTATTGCCCGAGTGATCATCTCCTCCACATACCTCGCACCATGGATCAGTTTCCACAGCACGAACAGCGACAGGGGTCTGGATGGCCTCAATTACCTTTTTAGAGGAAGATTCCTCTATTTTATTCATAAGGAGGTCCATCTTGGCAGAGAGCATGTCCACCTCATTGAGGGCATGGACACCTCTCTTCTTAGGCTGGAGGTGCTCCTCATTCCATCCTTGGTTGATGACCATATTTTCAATGAGGTCCTTGGCATCCTTGACATTTTTCTGCAAGAATGCCCCTCCAGCTGAGGCATCAAGGTGACTACAGGCCATGTCAGTCAGCCCATGGTAGAAACCTTGAATAATGAGCCATTCATCTATCCCATGATGAGGACATGCGCGAATGTACTCATTGAGACATTCCCATGCTTCAAGAATCGTCTCGTCGGACTATTGCTGGAAGCTTGAAATCTTCCCATGCAGGGCACTGGTCTTGCCCGCTGGGAAGAACTTCTTGAGGAAAGCATTGGCACACTTGTCCTAAGTTGTCACTTCGCTCTTGTTGGCGTAGAACAACTACTTCGCCTTCCCCAAGAGTGAAAATGGGAAAAGGCGAAGGCGGATGACGTCCACTGTGATGTTCTTGATGGTGAAAGTGTTGCACACCTCCAAAAAGTGTTGAAGGTAGTCATTGGCATCCTCATGTGGCTTCCCATAGAATGGATTGGCATGCACCATGTTGATCAGTGCAGGCTTGAGCTCAAAGGTCGCATCACCCAAGATCAGGTTTGGGCCCGTAGCGACAAAGTCAGCTGATGGGGATGAGAACTCAGCGATGGTCTTCTGGGCAATGACTGCCTCAACAACTGGTGCGGGACTTCCTTCCACGGGTGGTTCAGTCTCTGAGATGAACCTTTGAGGAGGAACCTAACAACATTTAGTTCTCCTCAACAATTGCTCAGGATCTTCAATGAAGTTTGACTGCAATTGAAAACCGCTCATGCACTGTCTAGATTCACTATAACGAGAAACAAGATAAGTGAAGGGTAAGCCCCTAACACTAATGGATACTTAGATTTTAGAGTAGGCCATGGATTCCAATTTATTAGAGATTCCTAGTAGGACGCTTCCCCAGCAACGGTGCCAGAAATGCTTGTTGGCAAATCTTAACACACACTGGCTAGAGTAAGATGTGACAAGTATCTAGAAATGGTGGTGCCTAACCAGCACTGCTTAAATACAATAATGAGTTGTTACTAGGATAGGTTGTCAGGCTACCGTGAGCATCGGCTCGAGAAATGCTAAGCAACGCTAAACTCTAGCGATGACGCAAGACGTACCAACGGTAACTCTGCAAGTGCATAGGTACCGCTGTAGCACTTCAACCATGGTGAGTATCCATGGTGTCATAATTTATAGTTCGATCACAGGAAGCGAACTAAGACTCTCTAATAAATATATGGGTGGATATCCGTTGTTTGTGTCTACTCAATCTAAGTTCACTAGTGCTACCAGGGGGTAAGAGTAACAAGATAGAATAATAGATAAGTCAGATAAAGGTAAGTAAAGATATCTGGTAGCGAGCTAGCTAGGTGGGAGGACAATGAGTGAGTAAGGACTCCTATGTATCTAACTCTACTTCTGTGTTCTAATCCTAATCAATGTAAATGACTCAACTAGACTAGTATCCAAACAGTCTTGTGTGGTGGAAGTCGACAACAATAGGAGGATGAAACTCCTATCCAAGTGGACTTTTGACTTATTGTTGGGCATTCTTAATGTCATAACCAAAAGTAGACTTAGTTTTCTATTTGTGATAACGGCGCCAAAAATGCCAAACCTATCCCTCATGCCACTTAAGCCAAGTTGTCATCCCAGCATGACATGAGAGACGCGGTATTGAAATATGCAATTGCTCTTTTGAATAAATAATAAAAGAGATCTGCAAGCGCACAGATTAATACCGATGTAGCATTTTAACCGGGAAGTATTTCAGGTATCGTTATTTATATTTTTTACCACTGGGAAGGGATTACTAACACCAATGTTGATTGTGGAATGAAATATAGAATTGAGTATCATCGCATGTGTAATAGAGAGCATTCATCTATCTCATCAATACAGGGATAAATGTCACATAAAATATAGATAAAGTATGAATGGTGACAAAGATAACTAATCTGATCAGCATAACTAGCCACATATGATAATGATAAGCACCTCAACAGATATTCAAGCAAGTCATTAGCATGGAACTAGGATGAACTACAAGAATATTTCCTAAGTTATTCTTAACTATAAAGTCTAGCATATCATAGTTAGTGCAATTATACTTGGCAATCATTGCGAGACAGGACTACGCCCATGCATAGTGATATTATCAAGGAAGATGAGAAACATAGCAATCACTCCCCTATAATAATGTTGCTCTACCTGCCCTATGCACGGGAGGGGGACTATATAAGAATCAACGGAGCTGTCACCACCGCAAACTACCCCGCGATCCGGCATATAGGGTACAATCTCAGATAAATATAGTATAGGCACCACGCCTACACAATACTTATCATTTACCCATGGACCCGATAGATAAACGTTATACGATCCTAAACATGTATATAATTCCAATCTAACTAAGCCAAGTATAGAACCATGATAAACTAAGAACGATATAATTGCAAATATAAACAAGTAGAGCAAAGTCATAATCAATATATTAAAATAGAACAAAGTCATATTCATAATATTGAAGAACAATGATAAACAAATGAAGAACAGTAGAGGAATTACCAAGAATCCTCTTGACAGATCCCAAAACCAATCGAAGATTAACTCTTTCTAGTTCTAATCCTATGCAGCTATGCTAAACTAGAGATCTAGTTAATGTGGTGGCTCTAGGGCTTGATCAGAGACTCTCCTCCTTGGATGAATGAATGAATTAGGGTTTGAGAATGAAAATGCCTCCTCTAGGGGCCAGGGGGCCTACTTATATAGCCCTTCCAAATGAACATGGGCCGTCAGATCAAACCGACCTTAATCGCATGGTTTTCCTTAATCCCTTAGGTCGGTGCACATTAATCCGCAGGGCAGGGCCTGATTGGCTGAGAGAACAGGGCGGGCGCCCTAGGGGGGAGGGCCCCGCTCGGCCTCCCATTCATTCCCATGGCTTCTACAGTCTTCTAGATGATAGAAAATTGCCACACACGTTAGTATCTCTATGTAAACCCGATGTGTGTGCCTTTCCTACATATTTCCTAATAACCCCCTGTAGAAAAAGACAAACACCAAAACTCATGGAATACTGTCAGATAAAACCTTAAGTTTGGGTGTTGGTTGCATTTGGATCCTTTTCTTTATTTATTTGATGATTAAATTTGATACTTAAGGACCATCAAAAAACTCCCCCAAGCTTACCTCTTGCTCATCCCTGAGCAAGGATAGACTTAGTGATGGATCCGAAGTTGCTGCAATGCCTTAGAAAGTTGACGGTACACATGGTTTCAAACAAGGTCTTATCTCTGAGTTAGAGTAAACTGTTAAGACTTAAAACTTACTCATTTTACCTTCCACCTGTTTGGTCGAAAACCGGGCGAAGACATAGAAAAATAATGTAATGCAAGGGAGACACATGCACACATATTCGAGAACCACATATTTCATTAATTCTTTCTTTAATATACAAAATACATGATCAACGAAAAAAATGTCTTCTTCCGTCTTCAACGTCATGCTCAAGGAGAGGTCTGACTTGTAGAGAAATTGCGTAGTTCGCCGATTCTCGGGGCCTGTTGGGCACGTCCGGTTAATTACATCCGCAAGACGAGCTTGCAGAAAACCTCCGACTAAGCTGCGCTTTATGGTCGTGTTGGGTATTTTAAACGCAAACAGAAAAATCCGCAAGCGTACGGATACCGATGTAGCTTTCACCTGGGAGTATTCCAGAGTATCGATTTTCCACAGAGAACGTGAGTGTACTAATTAAGATCCAAGATCGCCCAAGGATAACTATATAATTATTTTTGGTGGGAAGAGAGGAGGTTTCCTGAGAGTTCTCTAGTTGATCTAAGAATCAAGAATTACTTCAAAGATTATTTATATCGGGACATCAGAGCACTAACCACAGAAAGAGATGAGAAGGGGTCTAGGAAGGTCTGACTACGGTCCTACAAACACCGATCCGAACGAGGTGGAATACGTCGACCGTTAGGGCTGTCACTACCCTAAGGCTACCACAACAATCCGCAGGATTGGGTGCAATTCCAGGTAATTGCAAGACTAAACACCACGTCTAATTTATTAATTACTACTCTAGCGTTATAAAGACTAGAGCACTTGATGCAAGCGGCAGTCCAATAAATAACTTGAATGTAAATAAATGTAATTAAAGAACTCAGGAATTATGAGTTGAAGAACCTGGAGAACGATGAAGAACGAATCAGCTGCTGCAAAAGTACAATGTTGAGGAAGATCCGACAGATCCGGCTCCTCCTCCGCTCTCCTCTTCTCTCTCCCTATTTTCTAGGTTACAACTAGAACTAACTAGAACTAGAACTAGAGGAACTAGAACTAGAACTAGATGAACTAGAGGTAGAACTAGAAGAACTAGAGGGATCCTCTCTACTTGGATGAAGAATTGAAACCCTAACTTTGATTCTGTAGAAGAGGTATGATCTCCAGGGGCCAGGGGGTCTGGTTTTATAGTCCCTTCAAGTGAATATGGGCTGTTGGATCAAATCGACATTGATTGAATGGTTATCCTTGATCCTTTAGGTCGGTGGAGCAATATCCCGAAAGAGAGTCCTGATTGGACTCTGTATGAGGGCGGGTGCCCAGGAGAGGAGGGCGGGCGCCCTGTCCCTAAGTCCTCTCGGCCTCCGCTTTGGTCCCATGGCTTCTGGAGTCTTCTAGATGATAGAAAATTGCACGGCACGTTAATATCGCTATGTAAACCCGACGTGTGGGCCTTTCCTCCGTATTTCCTGATAACCCCCTGTAGAAATAGACAAACACCAAAACTCATAGAATTCTGTCAGATAAAACCATAAGTCTAGGTGTTGGTTGCATTTGGATCCTTTTCTATGATTAGTTGACGGTTAAATGTAAGCATTAAGGACCGTCAACAAGCTCCCCCAAGCTTAACCTTTGCTCGTCCCTGAGCAAAGATGGGCTCAAGAGTTTCTGCAGTGGTTTTATGCCTTAAGGATACACATGCGTTCAAACAATATCTCATCTCTGGGTTAGGGTAAACTTTGAAGATTTAAATTTACTCATTTACCTTCCACCATGGGGCTTGCAACCGTCACTTGTGTCTTGAGCAGTTAAAAGATAGAACGGTCTAGTCAAGCGCCATGTCTCTTGTTCTTCGATTAACTATAGCTCTGGAGTTTTTGCAGATTTTCAAATAAAACTCAGAGATTCCTTGTATGACTCTCTCTAGTCTCTCTTTTGTGGTATTTCTGGATCCTTACCAAGTCAGTAATGGTGTATGCCTTCTCTCAAAGTATGTAGTATTTTTGGTATGAGGCATAGTGGCATTGCCATCTCTCTCACCCTACTCTAATAAGGTTTTGATATCTGGAGCTCATAGGTGGGAGACAGCTAATACATACTTGCAAGACACTTATTGCATAGTCAAACCATGGATCCAGAAGAACAAGTCAATAAGTCAAATCAAGATGTGCATATGTGGCGAATGAATGGTGTATGGTGATGATGGTGATAACAATGGTCAAAGTCTAATTCTACTTTTGCTCTTTTGAGGGGATACCTACCTTCCTTGCTCTTTTGAAACTTTCCGAGGAGAATGAGATGCTCTATATTTTCTTTTTCTTTTCTCTCTGGTGGGTATCTTGTACCCCTAATTCTACTGTCGAACACTTGTCCATTTTTACCTCTCGTCTCACTTTTTCTTTTCTTTCGAGGTGCCGGGCACTTGCCCCTTTTTATTTCCTCGTATTCTTTCTTTTTTCTTTCTTTTTTTTCTTCTTTTTTTAGAGCACTCGTTTCCTAAAATAATATAGCAAGTGGTAGTAACCAAGATAACTTGAGCATTTATTTCACAGGGGAAAAACAGAAATATTTTTGGCTATTCTCTCTCGGATTAGGAGTAGAATATTTTTGAGTGGTTCTGGAGATGGAAATGGATATATGTGGATGGTACTTCCGGAGTAGAAGTAGCATGTGTGAGTGAACGTGCAAGTGAATCTTGATTTAACCACATGACAAGCTCCTAAGGGTCTACACAGCTTGACCAGACTCAATGCTCATAAGCAGTAAAGTAAATGTGTGGTTCATAGTCTAGCAAGCATATATATATGGCTGTGGTAGAAATTTAAACTCTCATCATACAGGAACTCATCATGCAACATTTTAAAGATTTTCAAAGATAAAATTCTCCAGAATTCTAGCATCTCTAGGAACAGATAAACAGCAGCTCAACCTTCCCATATCATATCCGTTAACGACTTAGACTTTAGATCAAGTACTCTTCCCACAAGTTCAGGTTTAGAGCAAATCGTAATTAATAACAGTCATGCCTAAACTTGAGAGAGATTTCAATTTTGAGAACTAGTCATGGTAGAGCAACTATTCATCATTTCCATATGGCACTGCTCGTCCCAATGGAATGGCACACCCTTTCTCATTAGTCTCGAGAACGGCTGAGTGCGTCCTGAGAGATTAGATATGAAGCTTTGAATATATGCTAGGTGACCTTGTAAAGATTTAAGGCCACTCAAATTTTGAGGAGGCTGCAAATCAAAAATAGCCTTAATTTTCTTTGGCTCAATTTCAATGCCTCGATGACGAACAATAAAGCCCAAAAACACACCTGATTGTACCGCAAAGGCACATTTAAGCGGGTTCATCTTTAGTTGATACTTCCGTAGCCTATTAAAGACAATACGTAGATCATCCTGATGCTTTTGGCGATCCTTTGTTTTCACGACCAGATCATCAATGTAACATTCAACCGTCTCATGGACGAGGCCATCAAGGACCACAGTCATAGCACGTTGATATGTCACGCCCGCATTTTTGAAGCCAAATGTCATAGCACGTTCGAAAAGCTGTATCGAATGCATCTTGTGGGTCCATGTTAATTTGGTTATAACCTAAAAACCATCCATGAAGGACAAGGCGCCATAGCCGGTCATAGCATCTACTACCATCTCTGTGATGGGAATTGGAAAATCATCCTTAGGACAAGCACGGTTCAGATCGCGATAATCGACGCAAATCCGAAGCTGACCATTCTTTTTCTTAACAGGAACAATGCTTGATAGCCAACGAGGTCATTTATAAAGCCCGCAATAATTAATTTATCAACTTCAGGAACTATGTCACTTTGTAGCTTAGGACAAACTCGACGAGGTTGCTGCTTGACTGGCCGAAACCGAGGATCGATGGCCAGCTTACGAGTGGCGACGTGAGGGCCAAGCCCAGACATCTCCTTATAGCTCCATGCAAAACAGTAACGGAACTCTGTTAAGAAAATTCGATAACTTTCACGTTCCTCCATTGTGAGGGTTGCGCTCACAAAAGTGGGACGTGGGTGTTGACACCGTTTTTGGACACGTATCTTTAGGCACGTATCTGGATTTAATGAGGAATAGATCGGCAGGCAGAAAAGTGATGACTGGTCTACAAAAGAGTTGCCTATGAGGGTTGATGCCGATGAGAAAACGACAGGATATGGCTAAGTCCAGAAGTGGTCATGGATCCGTGCCGATGACTGGTGCTGATGGCTGCCGATGACCATGGGGAATGGTTTGCCGATGATCATGGAGAAAGGCGTGAGAGTTGCTGGTCGACTCACGGTGGTGTACCGATCGGTTGTAGGAGATGGTTTAATGCTTTCCATAGTTATTAGAGTTCGTTTTGTACACAAATTCCGTTTAAATTAGAATTCGAGTCCTAGTCGTGTCATTGTAACTCTTTTGGACAGGGTATAAATGTAGACCCCGTGGCAATGTAAGATATACGCAATCAATCAAACATAAGTTTTTACATCTATTCCAGCATCTACTTTTCGACGACTCCATCAGCTTGCATATTTTCTTTTTACCTATGAGTTCTTAAGGATTCATCGAGTCAATCTTGACGAGTTCTCGAGTTCCGCATGGACACCTCTTGGCCGTGACATCCGGGCGCATCGCTGTTGTCGGGACCAAAGTGTTCGAGTTAACACCTTTGTCGATTGTAAGGTCAAATCGGCTGGCACGCCTTAACGTTTGAATCTGGTATTAGCCCTTTGTGTTTGCAGATCAGCTTTTGCATCAACACATCTTTTGGCACGCCCAGTGGGACCGAGATTCAACATCAAGATCAACATGTCGAACACCGATTTCGACCTGGAGAACGTCATCCCCGTGACGGAAGCCAAACTCAGAGATGAACAAAAGCAAGCTATGGCAAAAGCTATGGAGGACTACAAGCAGCTCTGCTTGAAATCCTTCAGTATCAATAGGAGTGGTGAGGTGATCCAAAAGGAAGCATTGCCGACGCCTCGGCAAATTACATTTGAAGCCAATCCTGGTAAACTTCAAGAGATGGTTGATAGTGCTATCAATCGTGCTCTAATCAACCAATCTAGTGTGCTGTCCAATACAGTTTTCAATGTTGTGGCTAGAACTTTCAAAGAGGGACAAGTATCACCATCTTATGTGGGCCCAGCCTATCATCAGCCAGGAGCATCATCGGTTACGGCTCCATCGGCTACTATGGCCGTTGCGGGTACAGAAGTTACTTCTCCTCCAAGCACATTAGGGATGACTAATGCGCAATCTACACCGATGACGACCAATCCATCAACATCAGAGGGACAAGTCAAACTTGCTACAGATCTATTGGCATCAGCAATGTCAGGGTTTGTTCCTCCTAATTGGTGGGGATATGGTATGCCCCCAGAGTTTATGGCAAATAGCTCTGGGGCGTCTCAAGCGGCTAACATGACAGGCAAGGCTCCTATGGCATCAGCAACCCCAAGCTCGTCGATGACTCAGAATCCCCAGTATTCTACAACTACAACTGCAAGACCTTTTACTAGGAATTCACAAATGCCGACATTCCAGATGCCTAACGCATCGGCAGACCCAATGCCGACGCAACAGAGGTTTATGACACAACCAGGGTATGTCAATACAATGATGATGCCCAATTATCAGCCATCGGCAGGGCCTACGCCGATGAATGTTAACAATGGATGGACAGGGCAGTTTGTCTTTCCACAGATGCCTCAGTAGAATCATTAGGCTATGGGATCTCAGGAGGGACCGATGCAACCTGGATTTCAGAATCAAGGGTTGATCAACCAACCGATGAATCTTGGTCAGCAACTTGGTGGTCAGCAGGCAATGGCTAATCCAATATTCACTGGAGATCATGCACCACAAAGACACGTAGAAGCTTATCAGTAGGTGCCAGATCTGCAGCCAGTTCATCGACAAGATGCTGATGCTTATTGGGCCGATAAGATAGCTGAGGTCATGAGAGGCCAATTCGGGATAAAACCCAAAGTCAACACTTACTCTTATCGGACACCGTATCCTCCTGCATATGACTTAATTCCGCTTCCAAATCGGTACAAGGTACCGGATTTCACCAAGTTTTCTGGGCAGGATGATACATCAACCATGGAGCATGTTAACAGGTTTATCATTCAATGTGGGGAAGCTGCTAACAGAGATGAGTTAAGGGTTCGTCTATTCTCATCATCTTTATCTAGATCGGTCTTTAGTTGGTTTATTTCATTACCTCCAAACTCAGTGATCACATGGGCCGATCTAGAAAAACAGTTCCACAAGTACTTCTTTTCTCTAGTTCATGAGAAGAAGATTATTGATTTAGTCAGGCTGAAGCAACGCAATGATGAATCAGTTGAAAGCTTCGTGCAAAGGTTGCGAGAGGTTAAGAATAAATGCTATAGTGTGGTTCTAGATGATCGGCAGCTAGCCGATTTGGCTTTCCAAGGATTGTTGCCACATATCAGAGACAAGTATGCTTCTCAAGAGTTTGAAAGTCTGAGTCATTTAGTGCAAAGGATTTCGGACCAGGATATCAAGGCTTTTCAACCTAAGAGGGCATGGACCAAAAAGGTGTCATTTGTCGATGAGGTGACAAGTTCAGACTCTGATGAAGAACCAGTCATCGGCTTGGCAGAATGGGTAAAGAATAAGAAGCCGATGTCTTGCCCTTTTGGGCATAAAGAGCCAGAGAAGTTTGCATTTGATATCACCAAAGCCGATAGGATATTTGACTTTCTGCTTCAAGAAGGGCAAATTAAGCTGTCACCCAATCATGTGATTCCATCGGCAGAGGAGTTAAAGAAAATTAAGTACTGCAAGTGGTATAATGCAACAAATGAGTGCAAGGTTTTCAGGCAACAGCTGCAATTGGCTATAGAGTCTGGGAGAATAAAGTTTGATAGCTCCAAAGCTCAAAAGCCGATGAAGATCGATCAGCATCCTTTCCCTACAAATATGTTGGATGCTAAGGGAAACACCAAAGTATTGACTTCAGAGGCAGGTGAAAGAAGTGCATCGGTAGATCCTCAGCACCAGATTACTATCGATGATGCTAATGGCAAGGGTTTGATCCAGGAAGGAACCAGTTCAGGCTGGCCTCCTCGATCTGGCATTGTGATTACTCATAGAAGGCATCGGGAGACCTGGCAGCAACGTGAAGATCGGTATCGGCGCCAATAGGAGGATCGTCGTTGGGAAGAAGAAAGACGCCGACAGGAGTGGAATCGACATAAATATCACTGGAATTGCCCGTTCTTTATCCACTGTTGGGAGCAAAACATCAAGCTACCCACTGTCAGAGACTGCCCTGAGTGCAATGGCTATAATCGGTATGATAGACCAAATCGGCAGTATGAGAACAATGATCGGCGTTTTGATGGACCGATTAGGGGAGGGACTTCAGTACATGATCGGCTGGGGGGCAGACTCAGTGTGCATGATAGGCTTGGTGAGCGTGTCGGTTATTTTCCTATGAACCAAGAGGAGCTTGAAGAGATGGCAGATGCACGAGTTCCCGATGAGTTCATATTTTGCAGAGATGCTAATACTTATCGGGTGGAATCTAGGGAAAATCGTCGTTAGTCGGTTAGACAGCCACAACTTCCTCCATGGTGTCTAGAAGGGCTGACAAGGACATAGAAAAGAAGATTGCAGCGGGAGCGACGTGAAGAGCTGAGTAAAGAAGAGAATTCTGCTAAGTCTGACGATCGACAACAGTCAGATTTTAAAGGAAAAGGTCCATCGGTAGACGTTAATATGGTGTTTATGTTGCCGATGGAGTTCCTTGCGCCTTTCAGTGATGATGAGGAGGTGGATTTTTCCGACCAGATAGCTCAGTTGGCTCTGGATCCAATGACGGCTATCTTTGAAAAGCCCGCTGATAATGAGAGACAACATCTTAAAGCTTTGTTTGTCAAAGGCAGGGTTGATGGGCAGCCGATGACCAAAATACTTGTTGATGGTGGGGCTGCTATCAATATTATGCCATATGCAGTCTATCAGAATCTTGGCAAAGGAGATCAAGACTTGACCAAGACCGATATGATGCTAAAAGATTTTGAAGGAAATGTGTCTCCAGTCAAGGGAGCCATATGTGTTGAGTTGACCATCGGCAGCAAAACCTTGCCGACAACTTTCTTCATCATCAGTGGAAAAGGTGCTTATAATCTACTATTGGGGAGAGATTGGATCCATGCCAATTCTTGCATCACATCTACAATGCACCATTGCTTGGTTCAGAGGGTAGGTGATAAGATTGAGATTGTCCCAGGAGATTCTTCATATGTCATAGCATCGGTAGAGGCAGATACTTATGAAAGGACCAGATGCATTTCAGGGGAGATTTGGGAGAAGGATTTTCTCAAAGTTGCCGATTATGAAATTCCATCGATCCAAGCAGTCGGTTGTGACGAAGAGTTTTAATGGATAGGTTCGCTGATGATGGAAAATTAGGCCAGGGGTTTACATCGGCCGATGATTTGGTAGAAGTAGATATAGGTAATGGTGATAAGCTAAGGCCTACTTTTATTAGTGCTAAGTTAGATTCTGAGTGTAAGCAACACTTAACCGATTTGTTAAAGGAATATAAAGATTGCTTTGCTTGGGATTATATTGAGATGCCTGGTCTAGACCGATTGATCATTGAACATCGGTTGCCTATCAAATTTGGATTTCGACCACATCAGCAGCCAGCTCGCCGATGCAATCCTAATATTCTTCCTGATATTAAGGCCGTTTTAACTAAACTTATTGAAGCTAAATTTATTCGGCAATGTGGGTATGCCGAGTGGATTTCCAATGTTGTTCCAGTTTACAAGAAGGCCGTTTTAACTAAATTTATCGCAGCTTCGTGTATGCATTGATTTCAGGAATCATAACAAGGCTACACCGATGGATGGTTATCCAATGCCAGTTGCCGATCTGCTAGTTGATGCTGCAGTTGGACATCGGATTATTAGCTCTATGGATGGCAATGCAGAATATAATCAGATATTCATGGCCGAAGAAGATATTCCAAAGACTACATTTAGATGTCCTGGTCATGTTGGGTTGTTTGAGTGGATAGTCATGACCATTGGCTTAAAAAATGCTGGTACTACCTATCAGAGGGCTATGAATTTTATCTTTCATAAGTTCATCGGCAAGCTGGTGGAAATTTACATTGATGATGTGGTGGTTAAATCTGGGGATTTTACAAAGCATCTTGCCGATCTGTGAAAAGTGTTGGAGTGCACAAGGAAACATGGTTTGAAGATCAATCCTAATAAATGTGCATTTGATGTATCGGCAGGGCAATTTCTTGGTTTCTTGGTGCATCAGAGAGGAATTGAAATTAGTAGGAGATCTATTGATGCCATCAACAAAATAGTTGCTCCCACCAACAAAACTGAACTCCAATCTCTGATCGGTAAGATAAATTTTATCAAGCGATTTATATCTAACTTGTCTGGTAAAATTCATGCTTTTAGTACTTTACTTAAATTAAAAGCCGATCAAGAGTTTGTGTGGGGAAAAGAGCAACAATCGGCATTGGACGAAATTAAGAATTATCTAACAAATCCTCCAGTTCTAATTCCACCTCAACAAGGATAGCCTTTCAAATTGTATTTATCTACTGATGGGATGGTCATTGGTTCGGCTCTGATTCAAGAATTTGAAGGGAAGGAACGTGTGATTTACTATCTAAGTAGGAGGTTGGTTGATGCTGAGACAGGGTATTCGGCAATTGAAAAGTTATGTTTATGCTTACACTTTTCATATATTAAGTTAAGGCACTATTTGCTATCGGCCGAATGCACTATTATGTGCAAAGATGATGTAGTCCGGCACATGCTATCTATGCCGATTATGAGTGGTAGAATCGGTAAATGGATTTTGGCACTGTCGGAATTTGATGTGCGTTATGAATCGGCTAAGGCAGTTAAGGGGCAGATTATGGCCGATTTTGTGACTCAACATTGTGGTGTAGTAGGGACTTTGGAGATCGTTCCTTGGACGCTCTTCTTTGATGGATCCACATGTGACCGGGGGGCAGGTTCTCCTCGAGGAAAGAAGTATGAGTTTTCTTTGCCGATTGTTGCCACGTCGACGAATAATCAGGCTGAATACCAAGCTTTGGTCAAAGGGTTGGAATTATTAAAAGAGGTTCGTGCAGATGCTGTTGAGATCTTCGGTGATTCTATGGTTGTTATAAATCAATTGGCTGGAACTTATGAATGCCGAAGTGAAGTTTTGATAACTTATTATGAAAAGAGCATACGACTGTTAAGGGAATTCAAGGATTTTCGATTGGAGCATGTTCCTCGATTACATAATGAAGAGGCTAATCGGTTGGCTCAGCATGCCTCGGGATATCAACCTATCCTAAATGTGTTATCGGCAATCAGTGCCGATGATTGGAGAAAGGAGATCATTGATTACTTAAAGGATACATCTAAAAGAGTTTAGAGGCGTGTCAGGTTTCAAGCTATCAAGTACGTACTCCTTGTAGAAGAATTAAATTATCAAACGATAGATGTATTTCTACTCAAATGCTTAGGTGACGATGAGGCTAGAAGCTTGATGGGTGAGATCCATGAAGGAGTATGTGGAGCACATCAGTCGGCTTTTAAGATGAAGTGGATGACTAGGAGAAACGGGTATTATTGGCCGACTCTATACTTGAGGATTGCTTTAAATATTTCAAAGGATGTCAGACATTTGGCAATATTCAAAGAGCACCCGCATCGGCTATGAATCCTATTATTAAGCCTTGGCCATTCCGGGGATGGGCTATTGATCTAATCGGCCAGATTTATCCACCATCAAGCAAGGGGCATAAGTTCATCTTAGTTGCCACTGATTATTTTACTAAGTGGGTCGAAGCTATTCCTTTGAAGAATGTAACATCGGCTAACATGATTGATTTTGTGAAAGAGCATATTGTTTACCGATTTGGTATTCCTCAAACAATCACTACCGATCAGGGTACCATGTTTACATCGAGAGAGTTTGATGAATTTGCAATCGGTATGGGGATTAAAGTATTGAATTCTTCTCCTTATTATTCTCAAGCTAATTGATAGGCCGAAGCATCTAACAAAGGAATTATTAAGCTTATCAAACGAAAGATTGAAGAAAATCCTAGAAGGTGGCATACATTGTTGAGTGAAGCTTTGTGGTCATATCAGATGGCATGTCATGGGTCGACCAAAGTTTCACCTTATCAATTAGTATATAGACACGATGCAGTGTTACCATGGGAAATTAAGACTGGATCTAGACGGGTCTCTTTTCAAGATCAATTAGCTACCGATGACTATAATACCTTGAAAGATGAGTTGGATGATTTGGCAGAGCATCGGTTGAGAGCTTTGATAAGTATAGAAGAAAATAAAAAGAGAGTTGCTAGGTGGTATGATAAAAAGGTAAAAGCTAAGGAGTTTACCGACGGAGATTTGGTATGGAAGTTAATTTTACCGATTGGGACTAAAAGTTCAAAGTTTGGGAAATGGTCTTCTAATTGGGAGGGTCCTTATCAGATAAATCGGTCTGCTCCTGGTAATGCTTATATTTTAGAGACTCTCGACGGAGTTGAATTTCCTAGAGCATTGAATGGAAAATATTTAAAGAGATATTACCCAAGCATCTGGGTTGATGCATAAAACTTTAAGTTCCGATAACACTCCTATCAGCTGGATAAAATGTATCTGGGGCTGTGCATAATGTTTCAAAAGTTGTCGATAACAGTCCTATCGGCTAGACTAGAATAATTAGAAGTATTTTAAAGGCAGGACAAGACAGATTGTCGATGAAGAGTTCATACATTCAGCAAAGCTTGGATGGCCGATATGGCGCGCAGGCGGATTTGGTTGGCTTCTTCTATCTCCCGGATGTCTTCATCGGCAGAACCCTCCACTGGCTTCAGCTTCTTCTTCATCTGCGGCGCCTTCCCGGCCTGGATGTTTCGTTCTTGCTGGAGAGTCATGATCATCTCAGGCAGCTAGCTTTCTTCTTACTGAGCTTGAGACAGAGCCTCCTCCACTTGTTTGAGTTCAGCCAGCAAAGCCTCCCTTTTTGCCGATAGGGTGGAGATCTTTTGCTTCAATTCATCTCTTGAGGACTGCAGGATGTCGATGCTTTTATGCTTCTCATCGGTGAGGCGTTTCACTTGCATTACTTCCTCTAAGAGTTGGGCATGGGTGGCTCTATCAACAAGGCGCTGGGTAGCCTTTTGGTACTGGAGCTGGCGGCTTTCCAAGTGTGCAGCTTGGAAAAGAACCTCTTCGGCATCGACTGGAATTTGAACACGAAGAGCCTTGAACAGAGCTTTGGCTGGATCGGAATCATCAACCAATTGAGCAGTGTCTTGGTGTAGCAGGGTCAGTAGGTCTTCCAGTTTGGCTTTGATTTCTGCCAATGAGATCCCTATTGCTTGGGAAGAGCTTTCATCGTCAGTAGGTCTTCCTCGCCCTCATCATTAGAAATCTCGATGGCGAAGGAGAATAAGCTATCTGGGGAGGCTTGTTCCTAAAAGAAAATAAGATGAGTTATTTGATGATTAGATATTAATGATATAAAGGATGGAACTCAGATAACTTACTTGCTTCAAGGCTATCTCACGCCTCTGGCTGGTGGATGCTGCTGGTATCACAGGTTGATCGGCTGGAGTTGCCGATGGAACAATATCATCTGGAAGATAATAAAGATGATTATACTTTGAAAATAAATCCATCGGTGATAATTTTATGGAATGTACTTTACCTTGAGGGGGTGCGGTGCTTGTTTGTTCTGAAGAAATTACTAATGATATGATTGGATCCGCTGGATCGGCAGTCTGCTCAAGCACATTGGCTGATGTTTCTTGTGGCTGAGGAGATGGTTGAGGAGGAGATGGTGCTTGCTGTGTATGGATTTCTGGTGAGGAGGGGGACGATTCCACATGAATCGGCGACACTGGACGAGGAGAAGAGGGCGGCGCTGTCTTCTGGCATTTCGGTTGCGACTTGGTGCTCTTGGGGCCTTTTATCTTTACTTGGCTGGACTGGGGGGCATCGGTGTTGATATTTGGTAACGCCATCAGGCAATGATCCGCAAGCGCACGGATATCGGTGAGCACTTCACCCGGAAGGTTATCTAGAGTATCGTATTTATATTTTTACCACTGGGAGAAAGTGTGCATCTGACTAACCAAATCTATTGCTACTACCCTTTAGGCTACAAAAAATGTGACTCGATGTGAGTGATGTATAGAGAAGACTACAACCGTAATCTCGTTCTAACCTTGGTAAGGATGATCTACTGTTCTGTTGGGGAGGCTCACGGAATCTAGACACCATAGAGGATGTTCGACCCACACCTATAAACCCTATCAATCCTACTAACGGGATATGGGCTACAAAGGTAACTCGGAAATGTCACGTTCCTCGCTACTACCACGGTCCAGCTAGTTAGGGGACATCTATGAGTATAGCCTAAACACCACATTTACGCTAGAGATGATTACTCTAAACTCTACGCGAAGAGATCAAAGTAAACTCATAAACCAAAGAACAATAAAACAAGAACTTACTAGAATTTAGAAGTCGAAATACTGAAGAATCCTAGGAGCAAGCCTCAGGTTAGGAGAACTTGATCCCTCAGGTACAACCTCGGAGTAGACACCGACTGGCCGGGATTCCTCCGATCTACACATCCACTCTATCTCTCTCAATCTAGTAGAACTAGTCTACTCTCACATTGGATGCTAAGCCCTAAGTCTATGTAGAGGAAAGGTTATCCTTCGAGGGCACCTCACAACTCTATAATGAACTTGTTCTCCTCCAGGGGCCAGGGGGTCTACTTATATAGTCCCCTCAAGTGAATCTGGGCCGTTGGATCAAACCGACATTGATTGAACGGTTATCCTTGATCCTTTAGGTCGGTGGAGCGTAATCCACGAGACGGGACCTGATTGGTCTCTGCAACAGGGTGGGCGCCCAAGGGGGGAGGGCGAGCGCCTTGCCCCCGGGCCCGATCGGCCTCCCGTTCGTTCCTGTGGCTTCTGGAGTCATCTAGATGATAGAAAATTGCACGGCACGTTAATATCTCTATGTAAACTAGACATGTGGGCCTTTCCTCCATATTTCCTGATAACCCCCTGCAGAAATAGACAAACACCAAAACTCGTGGAATTCTGTCAGATAAAACCCTAAGTTTGGGTGTTGGTTGCATTTGGATCCTTTTCTTTGTTTATTTGATAATTAAATTTGGTACTTAAGGACCGTCAACAACTCCCCCAAGCTTACCTCTTGCTCGTCCCTGAGCAAGGATGGACTCAAGAGTTTCTGCAGTGGTTTCATGCCTTAAAGGTACACATGCGTTCAAATGAGGTCTTATCTCTGAGTTAGAGTAAACTGTTAAGACTTAAAACTTACTGATTTTATCTTTCACCATGGGGCTTGCAACTGTCACTTGTGTCTTGAGTAGTTAAAAGATAGAACAGTCTAGTCAAGCGCCATGTCTCTTATTCTTGATCAGCTATAGCTCTGGAGTTTTTGCAGATTTTCAAATAATTTTCAGAGATTCCTTGTGTGACTCTCTCCAATCTCTCTTTTGTGGTATTTCTAGATCCTTACCAAGGCAGTAATGGTATATGCCTTCTCTCAAAGTATGTGGTATTTTTGGTGTGAGGCATAGTGATATTGCCTTCTCTCTCATCCTACTCTAATAAGGCTTTAATATCTGGAGCTGATAGGTGGGAGATAAAGTATACATACTTACAAGACATTTATTGCATAGTCAATAAGTCAAATCAAGATGTGCATGTGTGGCAAGTGAATGGTGTATGGTGATGATGGTGAAAATGTGAAAACAATGGTGAAAGTCTAATTATACTTTTGCTCTTTTGAGGGGATACATACCTTTCTTGCACTTTGAAGTGTTTTGAGGGAGAATGAGATGCTCTATATTTTCTTTATCTTTTCTCTTAGGTGGGTATCTTGCACCCATAATTCTACTGTCGGACACTTGTCCATTTTTACCTCTAGTGTCACTTTTTCTTTTCTTCGAGGTTTCGGGCACTTGCCCCTTTTTATTTCCTCGTAATTTTTTCCCTTTCTTTTTTTTTCTTTTTTTAGAGCACTCATCTCCTGAAATAATATAGCAAGTGGTAGTAACCAAGATAACTCGAGCATTTATTTCACAGGAAATAACAGGGATAAGATAATGTTTTTGGCTATTCTCTCTTGGATAGGAGTAGAATAATTTTGGGTGAATCTGGAGATGGAATTGAGTGGATGTATGTGGATGCGTACTTCCGGAGTAGAAGCAGCATGTATGAGTGAACGTGCAAGTGAATCTTGATTTTAACCACATGACAAGCTCCTATGGGTCTACACAGCTTGACCACACTCAACGCTCATAAGTAGTAAAAAGTAATTGTATGGTTCATAGTCTAATAAGCATGTATATATGGCTGTGGTACGATTTTAAACTCTCATCATACAGGAACTCATCATGCAACATTTTAAAGATTTTTAAAGATAAAATTCTCTAGAATTCTAGCATCTCTAGGAACAGATAAACAACAGCTCAACATTCCCATATCATATCCGTTCACGACTTAGACTTTAGATCAAGTACTCTTCCCACAAGTTCAGGTTTAGAGCAGGTTTAAATTATAACAGTCATGCCTAAACTTGAGAGAGAGCTCAAACTTGAAAACTAGGTACATGGCAGAGCAACTATTTATCATATTTATCATTTAAGTTCAGTTTGGCCTAGACACTTTGTTTATTTATTTAGCAAACTAAGCAAAGATATATATAAGCACACAATTTTTATTTGGGTTTTCATGATTATGCATCTTTTTATTATTTGAGTAAAGTATAAACGTGAGTAGAAACACAAAGCTGGATAAATGGGGGTGCTCTCCCCCAAGCTGGATTTTGACGTAATTTCTTCTGATGTAGCTAGTAGGTGACGGAGGTGTATCTGAATGTCGGCAGCACCCTGACACCGATTAGGATGTCCTTCGTCTGCTAGTCTTATTTGATCCTTGAATTCTGTGGAGCTCAAATAGACAACAAAGCTTTGTGGAACTAGTTAAGTGTTAGCATAAATATCTAGCCTTTATTATGTTGAGCCTCCTCAATAAATGTTACTCTCTTTAGTAGGATCATAAATTTATTTTTTTTATATTTTTATTTTTATAGGACAGAAATATATTTATTTTATTTTTATGCCACCACAGTGAATGTACTTATGGGTTTTATGTCATGAGAATACTCACATGGGGCTTACTATTTTTAACATTTTTATTTTCTTTTCGAGATTATATGAACCTGATTATTTTAAATAATTGAAGGGAAAGGATAACTACCAAGTTTACCTCTTGGCAAGGCGTTCGGTGTTTTTAAGTCCTCCGAACAGGATTCTCCGTTTTCTCAGTCGTCCTGGGATTCGCTGGATGGCGTAGTTAGTGGTTCCGGCAGCGCCTCCTCTTCGTGTATAACTATCTTCTCGCTCCACACCTGACTCGGTGCTACGGTCTCCTCAGGACAGTTCTGTTCAAGCTGTATGTATCTTTGGACCTTATTACATCTTCTTTGTAGTCTGCCCATCCGTCCTTGATGATTTGCCTCCTCTGGTTTCGGTTGCGTCGCCTTCTCAGAGGGGAAGTCCATGTGGACTTCTCCGGTTCTAATATAGATGATAGCTTTGATAGTTTCAAGGAACGGTCTTTCACGGATGATGGGTGGATCGTACTCGTCTTCTCCCATGTCAATGACCTAAAAATCATCTGGAGCTGAACGTATGTTGGTTGTAGGGGCATGGTTCCATGCAGGAGCTGATAAGTGACTGCGGCCATTATTTTGACGTCAGATCCGGTGTCGTAGAGTGTCTTCTGAAAAGAGTATCCGTTGATTGTGCACTCGATGCTTGGAACACTAGGGTCGTCCTTCGTGTTCATCCTTTAGGTGCATCATTTGATTAAGTGTGGGCCTTGATATCTGCACCTCTTGATACGGTGTCACCCATGTTCTTCGTTTGCCCAGCAGTTCGAAGTGCGGTGTTGGCAATATCCTGCTCAGTGTGTTTGTGCTCGTAGAACCAGGTCCTTCACTTGGTGGAGTCTAGGAGTTGTAAAACTCATCCATGTTTTGCTTGAAGTGTACCTATTCATAGAGACAAGGCAAAGATCAAGTGCATGGGCCCTGTTGGTGGAAAACACCAACAGAACCAAAAGTGTATTTGTTCTTCTCTAACCTTAAGTATAGTGAGCAAGACAAAGTTGATGGATCATGAGTGTAGCATTTGAAACATTTGTCAGATCAGATGACTCAACCTAATGGAAAGATAATCTATCTATATTTGTGTTTTGTTTATATCTTCCAAAGATTGAATGTGCACATTTTAGCTTATATGATTAGGAGTGTGGGGTCACGAAGGTAGTACTAAGAACAAAGATTAAAGGACTAAACATGTTGAATTAATTGAGTTGGTTAATTTGGAGTTACAAATCATACATGTTTGTCTCTTTATTTTATGTGAACGCCAGAACCAAGGTGAAGCTTATAAAAGCGATAGTCAAGTACCTTAAGATGTTACCTTACTTGAAGAGTGATGGTACAGTATCACCTTGTGGAAGCTTTCCTTTCTTAGCGGTTGTGCATCATGTTTGTGGAACCCTCCATGAATCATCTCTTATGAGCTATGTCTTCCTTGTGTAAATTGTTAAACTTCATGTGTCTCTCTCTTTATCTCCAATGTGAGTTTATCTTAGGACTTCCCAGGTCGATATTGAATGTTTTCCTGCAGGGGTTAGTCCAACAAAATATCCAATATATACTATAGCATACTATCGGCTCAAAAATCAACCTAGACACCATGTCTAATTTGATTTAGGAGGGCATTTTAACCTAAGCACCATGCTTAATTTAAAAACCCTTGGAAGTAAGATCATCATTCCTAAACTAAGCACCATGCTTAATTAAGAGATAAATGAAACTACTCCGAACCTAGGCATATACTAAAGCAAACAAAGGTAGCATGAGAGCATTTATAGAGATCTAATCAAGTGGAGATGAAGTAGTGTGATTAGTATTTAACAAATTGAGCATGTCTCAAAGGTAGGGACAACCAACATAGCAACATGGCAAAGGATATTTTTTATGTAAAGTACTCCCCCAAGCTTGAATTTGCAAAATTCAAGTTTGGATGAATTTAATTCAATGTTGTATGATGGTTGGTTGGACATACCTTGTGCTTGTCATTCATCCGATCATCTTGCTCCAATCCTAGAAAGGTTAGTGACAAGAATACCCGAAGGAACATTTTTACAATTATCCTTATATGCTCAATACACAAGGTAATGTTGCAAATAATTAACAGCTCATGTTACGATCTGATCAGTGCTTGTTTTAGGACACTAAGCTTGTCCTTGGGAAACCATCAATTTATGTCGGCGAAGTGGTTTCCCCTCCAACGCTGACCTATATCAAGATCAACTCAACGGGATCTGCAATATTTATTATAGACATATGCATCGACAACCGTCCTTTTAAAGTTTTTATAAATAGAAAGGAAGAGGGGGTTGGAGATCTCAAATGTGGTGATGTTGGAGAGACCAATAGATTGGAAAGATGTTGCATATGAGCATGGAGTAAACGAAGTGGCTATGAAATAAATTCCATGCTCATTAATGTTATCTTTGTCTCCAATCTGAATGTTTGGAGTTTCTCCTAGATTGGTCTCGCCTATGTCCTCTTATGTAGTTGGAGGAATCTCATCTTCAAAGGGAGTCAAGAATTCACCATTTGAAATTGAGCCAAAGTCAGAATCCATTAAGGCTTCTTCCTTGTCCATCCATTCAATGGTGATAGCACATGGATTTTTAATGCCCTCCAGCCATTGATGTTGCTCTTCTCGATCCTCCTTATGGTCTTAGTGACTCTTATAAATGGGATGTCTAGAGAGATTCATAGGATCATTGGGAGGTTCAAGAGAAAGAGCATAGTATAAATTATTAAGCTCAAGGATGGGTTGGATAGCCGAATCATGGGATTCAAATGTTTGGAAATCGGATATTGAAACTTCCTTTCCTTGTCTGGGAGATGATTCCTTCTCTATCTCCAGGAATTTTTTATGAAGACTAGTGCAAGAAGGATGTCCACGAATGAAGACATACCTTCCTTTACTAATAGATAAAGAAAGAAATACTCTACCAAAGGCTATATGATTAAGACCTATGTGAAAATATCGAGAAAAAACATGGTCTTGTAGGGCTAGGTTTAAATCAGAATTTATAGAAAGATTAACAGATTCCCTAGGTGTAGCTAAAAGTTCATTATCTTCTTGATTAAAAGATAGGACCTCAGCTATAGAAAAGGGTTGGTTTTGACCTATTGCAATCAACTCCGGACACAGATCATAATTAGGGGCAAAGAAAGGACTTGTTGACTCCCATGGTGTATGGCTAGTCTCTTAAGGTGCAAAAAAATTCTATAATAGGTGTGGAATTTGAGTTATCCATAAAGATGGAAAAAATAAAAAGATAAAAGAATAAAAGTATAAAAGTATAATACAAGATAATAGCAAGACTTAAAGTTATCTCAACAAACCGTCTTTCTCCCTGACAACGGCGCCAGAAATGCTTGTTTATATTTGGTAACGCCATCAAGAAATGATCCGCAAGCGCATGGATATCGGTGAGCACTTCACCCTAGAGGTTATCCAGAGTATCATATTTATATTTTTACCACTGGGAGAAAGCGTGCATCTGACTAACCAAATCTATTGCTACTACCCTTTAGGCTACAAAAAATGTGACTCGATGTGAGTGATGTATAGAGAAGACAACAACTGTAATCTCGTTCTAACCTTGGTAAGGATGATCTACTGTTCTGTTGGGGAGGCTCACGGAATCTAGACACCACAGAGGATGTTCGACCCGCACCTATAAACCCTATCGATCCTACTAACGGGATATGGGCTACAAAGGTAACTCGGAAATGTCACGTTCCTCGCTACTACCACGGTCCAGCTAGTCAGGGGACATCTATGAGTATCCTAGCCTAAACACCACGTTTACGCTAGAGATGATTACTCTAAACTCTACGCGAAGAGATCAAAGTAAACTTATAAACCAAAGAACAATAAAACAAGAACTTACTAGAATTTAGAAGTCGAAATACTGAAGAATCCTAGGAGCAAGCCTCGGGTTAGGAGAACTTGATCCCGTAGGTACAACCTTGGAGTAGACACCTACAGGCCGGACTTCCTCTGATCTACACCTCCACTCTATCTCTCTCAATATAGTAGAACTAGTATACTCTCACATTGGATGCTAAGCCCTAAGTCTATGCTAACCCCCTTTCCTCTCAACTCTATAATGAACTTGTTCTCCTCCAGGGGCCTGGGGGTCTGCTTATATAGTCCCCTCAAGTGAATCTGGGCCGTCGGATCAAACCGACATTGATTGAACGGTTATCCTTGATCCTTTAGGTCGGTGGAGTGTAATCCGCAAGATGGGACCTGATTGGTCTCTACAATAGGGCGGGCACCCAAGGGGGGAGGGCGGGCGCCCTGCCCCCGGGCCCGATCGGCCTCCCGTTCGTTCCCGTGGCTTCTGGAGTCTTCTAGATGATAGAAAATTGCACGGCACGTTAATATCTCTATGTAAACCCAACATGTGGGCCTTTCCTCCATATTTCCTGATAACCCCCTGTAGAAATAGACAAACACCAAAACTCGTGGAATTCTGTCAGATAAAACCCTAAGTCTGGGTGTTGGTTGCATTTGGATCCTTTTTCTTTGTTTATTTGATAATTAAATTTGGTACTTAAGGACCGTCAACAATCGGCACTTGTCTTGGTACTTCTGGTCTTTGCTGATTTGCCAGTTTGCTGCTACAATAAGCAAGGCTTCATGAGTCCAAATATGAGAAAATGTTGATGAAAATCTTGTTAAAAGATAAAAGTTACCGATGAGGTTCCCATAGCAGCCGATGTATCCTGAAATGATTGTGTAAGTATAGAATGGAATCGGTATAAATTGAGGAAATCAGAAATTTACCTTGAAAGCTTGTGCCAAGGTGGCAGTGGCAACTGTTGGAGATATCTTTGACCGTCTGGTGGTTATCTTCTTAAAACACACATTTCGATGCATTAAAGCTGCCAGGCTTGGTGCGTTGTTGCCGATCAGAGAAATCGGTCCTGATGGAAGGAGTTCGATTGGTTTTCCACTCCTCTTGACTGTTGGTGGTGGGTTATCAACCTGTTAAAAAGGGAAGAAGTGAGTTACCGATGAGAATAAAAGCAACAAAAGAGCTAAGGTATCAGTTGAAGACTTACAATGTTGTTGGGGACCTTGTACTTGGGGTCGATCATGCCCCGGTATGTCAGAGCCAATGTACAGAATAGATGTTCTTTCCACTCTTCCCACCATTGTTTGTATGCCTGACTGATGAAAAGAGCTGGGATCCATGCCAATAAATCGATGTCTAATGTATCGGCATTCTGCTGAAGCTGAGCTATTCTTATCCACTCAAGTACACTGGTTATGGTTTCCCTTGGCTTCACTACATCGGCATAACAGAGTCCAATTGGCAACTGCCCAAAAGCCAGTTGACGAGCTAGTGCCGATGAGTTGTAGAATTCATAGGTGGGGTTGGAGTTCTTTCCACTACCGAAGGTGTTCACTGGAATAGCCCTTGGTGTGATGATCGCCATCATCAAATCGGCATCTTTATTGAGAGCATCATCGAAGGGATGAAAGATCAGTGGAAATCTAGTTTCTGGGTCTTCGTAAGGCATCCATGCCCGCCGATCTTTGGCAAGACCCTCATAAAGAGTTTGGAAGAATCGGCTGACCTGGTCTTCATTACCACCAGTACCAGGTAAGACTATAGCCGCTTCACCATAATTCAAGGGTGAGCGAGTTGTCGATTCTTCATCAGCCAATTCGTGGTCTTCGGCTATATCTCTTGGAAAGCGTTGTGCGAAGAGGTCAAATCCAAGGCGTTTGTGCATATGGACACTAAGCCACATGTTGATGAACCACCAAGGACCTCCCAAGTTGCCGATGGGTTGGCCTAGCAGGAGTTTCTCAGCTACTTGATGGAGAAGATGATAGGCAGACCCAAGCAAATATCGGCCGAGAGGAAATCGGCTGCCATCAGCCAGTCTTTCTGCTGCCGATAGGTAGACAGAAGTTGGTCCTACCGATCGACCACAGAAAACGAACTTGTCCAGCCACATGTTTAGGGAGACAACATGCTCCCTCTGACCAACTGGTCCTATTTTCCGGTACTTCTGAATGTATCCTGACCAACCACCGATGATGCGGGTTTCTACTTGCGCTCAGGCTTACAATCATATAAATGATTATCATCGGCAGTTGATATGTCTAAGCCGGTGAGCATGAGCACATCGGTAAGGGTAGGGGAAGTAGGGCCATGACCAAATACAAAGGCATTGAGGGTATTAGACTAGAAGTATGAGGCAGCTATCAACAGCGATTCATTCCTCTCCATATCGGCAATGGACAGCCTAATGCATTGATCTAGTCTGCGCTCACCCCATTGAACTTCATTCGAGTTACCAATTCTTAGGAACCAGTCTTTCCACCCTTTAGTAGAACTGGGCCAAGATCGAAAGGTATCTTTCCACAGATCTAATGAAAAATTCTAGGCTCTAAAGGGGATCCTATTTGTTTCTGCGTTTATCAAATCGGTGGGATCTGGATTCCCCAATGGACCAAGGCATTGAAAGTGGGGTTGATCAGTAGGGATTACAATCTTATCAGACAATTCCTAAAAGTTTTCAAGGTTGAAAGAACAGGGAAGAAGCAAAGAAAAGGAAAAATGTACTCAGTAAATAGAACTGCAGAGATATAGAAGTACTATAAAAAAAGAGAGAAGAAATGGGGTGTTGAGTTGACCTCAGGAACGATGAAGTTGATGGCCATTTCTTCTCGAGAGGAAGGAAGAATCGAAGACTCAGAAAATGGTTGGAGGCGATCCTTGTCGGAGTTCTTGAAGTTCTCGAACAGTGCCGCCCCCAGAAAGGTGGGTTTGAGAATGTGGAATGACAAGATGGAGGAAGAGTACCGAAGAAGGAAGTATTTATAGGACAAAGAGGGTAGGGGAAAATCTGACATATCTCTTCGTCGCATCCGAGAAATCCGAGGGTGCTCTGGTGGATAAGATAACTGTTCACACGGTAATCAAGGGATTGCACAGATGATTTGACAGCAAGTGTTGACGTTCCTTAAGTATCAAATTTAATTATCAAATAAACAATGAAAAGGATCCAAATGAAATCAACATCTAGACTTAGGGTTTTATCTGACAGAATTCCACGAGTTTTGGTGTTTGTCTATTTCTGCAAGGGGTTATCAGGAAATACGGAAGAAAGTCCCACACGTCGGGATTACATAGAGATATCAACGTGCCGCACAATTATCTTACATCTAGAAGACTCCAGAAGCCACGGGAAGGAAGCGGAGGCCGAACGGGGCCAGGCAGTGGGCGCCCGCCCAGTTGACCTGGGCGCCCGCCCCCTCACAGAGTTGGATCAGGACTCTCTTTCGGGATCGATCTCCACCGACCTAAAGGATCAAGGATAACCATTGAATCAATGTCATCCAACGGCCCATATTCACTTGAAGGGACTATAAAACCAGACCCCCTAGCCCCTGGAGGAGAGAGCCTCTCAACCCTAATTCATTATTCCTCAAGGGAGAAGAAGCCTCTGATCAATCCTAGAGCCACCACATCAATTAGATATCTAGATTAGCATAGCTACATAGGATTAGAACTAGAAGGAGTCAATCTTCGATTGGTTTCCGGATCTGTCAAGAGGATTCTTGGTAATTCTCTAATTGTTCATCTAATTGTTCTTCTAATCATCTTTGTTCTTCAATATTATGAATATGACTTTGTTCTACTTCAATATATTGCTTATGACTTTGCTCTACTTGCTTATATTCAAGATTATATTGTTCTTAGTTTATCATAGTTATATACTTGGCTTAGTTAGATTGGATCTATATACATGTTTAGGATCGTATAGCGTTTATCCATCAGGTCCATGGTTAAATGATAGATATTGTGTAGGCGTGGTGCTTATACCGTATTTATCTGCGATTGTACCCAATATGCTAGATCGCGGGGTAGTTCGTGATAGTGACAGCTTCATTTGATTCTTATATAGTCCCCCTCTCGTGTATTGGGCTGGCAGAGCAACATTATTACAGGGGAGTGATTGCTATGTTTCTCATTTACCTTGCTAATATCACTATGCATGGGCGTAGTCTTGTCTCACAATGATTGCTAAGTATGCTTGCACTAACTATGATAATGCTAGACTATATAGTTGAGAATAACTTAGAAAATATTCTTCTAGTTCGTTCTAATACCATGCTAATGACTTTCTAGAGTATCTAATTGAGGTGCTTATCATATTTATTATGTGACTAAGTTATGCTGATCAGATTAATTATCTTTGTCACTATTCATTATTTCATATATCTTTTATGTGACACTTACCCCTGTATGAAAGAGTTAGATAAATGTTCTCAATTATACATGCAATGATAGATACTCAATCTCATATTCTATTCTATAATCAACACTGATGGTTACTAATCCCTTCCCAGTGGTAAAAACATAAATAACGATACCTGGAATACTTCCCGGTTAAAATGCTACATCGATATTAATCTGTGCGCTTGCAGATCCCATTCATTATTTATTTAGAAGAGTAATTGCATATTTCATTACCGCGTCTCTCATGTCATGCTGGGGATGACAACTTGGCTTAAGTGGTATGAGGGATAGGTTTGGCATTTTTAGCACCGTTATCAGAATTAGAAAACTAAGTCTACTTTTGGTAATGATGTTAAGAATACCCAACAGCAAGCAGTCATGATTTTGGAGATATCTTACTGTGCAAGATCTCTTGGTCGGTTCATCGGCAGTCTTCTCTAACGAAAATATTGCCGATGGACGTATGTTTGGGAAATTCGGTTCGAGGAGTTGAGAGATTCGAGGTAGGTGCTGGAAGACCGGGTTGAGGTTGTTTGGTTTTGGTAATTAATTACTGACAGGAAGGAGTGATTGCGGAAAGGCAACATTATTGGAGAGAATTTCGAAGCATTAATGATTTTATACTCCGAAATTGGGGGACATGTGTTGACACCATTTTTGGACACGTATCTTTGGGCACGTATCTGGATTTAATGAGGAATAGATTGGCAGGCAGAAAAGTGATGACTGTTCTAAAGAAGAGTTGCCGATGAGGGTTGATGCCGATGAGAAAACGACAGGATATGGCTAAGTCCAGAAGTGGTGATGGATCCGTGCTGATGACTGGTGTTGATGGTTGCCGATGACCATGGGGAGTGGTTTGCCGATGATCATGGAGAAAGGCGCGAGAGTTGCTGGTCGACTCACGGTGGTGTACCGATCGGTTGTAGGAGATGGTTTAATGCTTTCCATAGTTATTAGAGTTCATTTTGTACACAAATTTTGTTTAAATTAGAATTCGAGTCCTAGTCGTGTCTGGTTGTAACTCTTTTGGATAGGGTACAAATGTAGACTCCGTGGCAATGTATGATATACACAATCAATCAAACACAAGTTTTTACATCTATTCCAGCATCTACTTTTCGTCGACTCCGTCAACTTGCATATTTTCTTTTTATCTACGAGTTCTTAAGGATTCATCGAGTCAATCTCGACGAGTTCTCGAGTTCCACGTGGACACCTCTTGGCCGTGACATCTGGGCGCATCGCTGTTGTCGGGACCAAAGTGTTCGATTTACCACCTTTGTCAATTGTAAGGTCAAATCTGTTGGCACGCCTTAACGTTTGAATCGGGTATTAGCCCGTTGTGTTTGCAGATCAGCTTTTGCATCAACAGTGGGTCATCCTCGGTTCCGAGGTTGATCTCAACTAGCTCATCAATAGTCAGTTGGACACCGTCTTTGAGTTGTTGAGGAGCAGAGGCAGCATCAAGAACTTCATCTTGTTCTACGTTCATGTTTTTGTGGATTCTATTCAGAAGGTATTGTTCATCTCTCAACCCTTGATAAGCATTAGCAGCAGCTTGCAAGGATCGTGACTGGTGAAGTATAGAACACAGGTTGCAATCCTCATTGTCAAAAGCTGCACCCTCCCTATCATTTATATTTGCAACTACGGATGTCATGTGACACATCGCTCGTCGCGGATCATTGTTTTTATCACCCTCACCTTCAAATGAGTCTGAATGAACATAACTCAAACCGTATTTTGGTTGAGTCTGGTTTGTCTTCTTTTCAGCCATCTTAGAAATCTTCTCTATTTCGTCCCACCACTCTTCACATATGGCGGGTGGTGGTGGTAACCTACAATTTTGCCGAAGATGAATCCTAGACCTCTCGAGTAAGCGAACCATCCTTGGTTCAGCTCTGGTAGTAGTGGTGGGTTCTCTTGTCTCTAAACAGACTTTTGGAAATTTAATTACAAAATCACAAGGCAACGCTTGTGGTGCTTTGTAGAAGAGCATCGGAGTTTTACAGCCTGGTTGTCCAGGAACTAGCCACACATCTAATGGTGTCGTCACAGACGTATACATTGAAGGAGGTTGTTTCATCCCAGCCTTCCATTGATCCTCAATTTCTGCCACCCTTTTACACACCATCCCTTCTTGAGGAACTGCAGTTCCTGCCTTTCTAATATCATTACGTAGCATCAGGGGAGGTGGCATGTTGCCATTTGACGTGAGAAGCTTAGGAACTCCACGAGCACCTGTAGAATTAAGATGAGTCAAGTCATTGGATTTTAATGACTTCATCATTGAAGAATCTTTTGCTTCAGCCCCCAAAGTCAATTGGGGTCTAGGCACAGACCTTAAGAGTATAGGCGTAGCTGGCGCACTTGAGCTTGGTGTCGATAGAGTATTTTTAATATTAAAGGGCGGTGTAACCATGAGAGATTTTCCATGCCTTTTAACTTGTTCTTTCTTTTGAATTCTTCTTCCAGAATATGTGGTGCTCAAGGCATCCACTTCAGAAGATGTATTCGAGCTAGGTGTAATAATTATGTCAGCAGTTGGTGCAACACGTCCTTGATGCTTACTCAGGTCTCCACCTGAGAAATAATATTTTACGTTGGCATGATGCGACTCATGAACGGTATATGGGGACTCATTAGCAGTGATGCGATGCTGCATTCCTTTATTATCTAGGAATTTTAAGTATTGGTGGAGTGTCGAGGGGACTACTTGGTATTTGTGTATCCATGGTCTACCCAAGAGCGCCGAGTATGATGTATTTGCTTCAATTACAAAGAATCGCACTTTGAAGCTAAAAGTGGACATTTGAATCTTCACAGTGATGGAACCTAGGGCTGAAGTGCCCTGGTTATTAAACCCGCAGATCACCACCTCAGTCGGTTCAAGGTCATCCATTGTAAATCCAGCATGACTGAGGCTTCGAATTGGCAAAATATTCACTGCGGAACCAGGATCAATGAGCACACGACAGAAATGAGCGGTGCCAATATTTCCTTTGATGTAAAGTGGTCGATTGTGATTATCATCCTCTGAAAAGGTGATTTCGTTGACTTCACTTGCATTTCAAAGAAGTCGATGTTTAGCCATAGTAACTTCGTAAACTTCTGGAGCTTCAAGCGCTTTGATGAGGGCCTGGCGTAGCTCTGGAATTAGTAGCAATGCATCATAGACGCTCAACAGTGCCAGAATGCGCTTTAGGTGTGTGACAACATTGTAATCAATTTTGTGAGACTCTCCCCCACTATTGGGTGGAATATCTTGTGAGTTTTCTTGAGCAGCTGCATCCTTTGTACGGGAGGCGTCTTCCTTGGCACCCTTTTTTGGCTGAGGCCTTTGGAGCTCTGGCAAGGCCTTTCCGCTTCGTAAATTCATGTTAACTTCTACTTCAGAACACTCTGGTGATACTTCATCCATGAGCATTTGGCGCTGACGAGGTGTATGCCCATCATCCGCTTCGGAAGTAGTCGTATCATTATATTTAAGGACCACACTACATGTAGCCATATTAGGCCGACGATGTAATATAGTATACTCCTTTTTACCTCGTGGCTCGCCATTTGGAGCTTCAGCTTGTTGCTCCCAATTATGAGGCATGAAATGTCCAAGCGTAGGCAATATTCGGCTTCGTCGGGGAAATGATTCATTTCTTTGCGCCTTAGGTACAAATCTAGGCGGCATACGACGACGACTTGGATCGTGCCACCTGTATGAGGGTACATCCATAGAATGCGAAATTCTACGTCCTGAATCACATTGATGTATGCGTCTTGGCGACAACTTGTGATGAGTAACAGTCTGCCAAGCATTGGGATCCCGCTCATCTATTTTTTGAGAGAGCTCCAAACTTTTTAATCGGTGCTCAATCTGAGCGAGTGGTACCTAGCTAACATCATTTGCCTCAGCGGCATTCATCCTTGTGGTTATTATATTTACTGCATGAAAGTCTGGATTGACGGCATCTGGTGGGATTGCCAACCTCTTTTCATCGATGGCTCTTTGTAGCCACTCTTTGAAGGCGACACAATCTTCAATAACATGCCCGACATACCAAAGGTATGGGCAATACAAAGGATTGTCGACCATCTTAACTTGATCCGGTCGCTTAGGATCAGGCAGAGTGAGGTAGTCGTGCTCCATGACTTGTTGGAAGAAAACCTTCACCACGTCTCGACGAAAGATGTATTGCTTCCGAAGGAGCTCTTGAATAGATGGTCGTGTCTTGGCGCCAGTATTATTTCGCATGCCCAATACAGGCACATTCCTTTGATGCAGTGAGGCTTCAACCCTTGCAGTGTTAGCTTCGGCTCGAGCCTTCTCTTTGCCGCCATTATTATTATTATTATTGCCCTTGAAGGTCGAGTTAAACCTCCTGACATTATTGGGAGTGCTAACATTCTTGTAGAGTTCCATAACCTGAGGTGATTTTTCGAACTCCAATTTTGTCGCAGCCATCGCTGAGCTAAGAGCACTGAATGTTTTAGGCTCACGCCGTGAAACTTCCAGTGACCAGTGTTGTTGCATGCCGTAGACACACATTTCAATTGCATCCTCTAGATCCATCTCACGTGCGAGGCGTACATAGCTGTTACGAAAATGGACTATGTAGTCATCAATTTTTTCGTCACACCTCTGGCGAACTTGTGCTAACTCAATTATTGAAAAATCCTTCTTCATTGATACAAAGTGTGCCTTGAATAGCTCTTTCATGTTTTTCCAATCAGGTATGGTGCCAACTGGCAAGCGACTATACCAATGAAAGGCTGCGCCCGTTAATGAGCTAGAAAATTGCCGTAACAAGAGAGAAGGGATAAGAGTGTCGACGAAAGCTAGTCGGCAGTCTACCTTGGGGTATACCCACGGTAGTAGTTTATCGGTAGACGGTGCGCAAACTACGAACTCGATGGTGACGCAAGACACGGACAAGCTTTTTATCCAGGTTCGGCCGCCGAGTTGGCGTAATACCTACGTCCTGCGTCTGATTGTATTGGATTGAGAGAATAATGTGTCCTAGGGGGGTCCCTTGCCCCTCCTTATATAGTCTGGAGGGCAGGGTTACAGATCTGGAAACTAATCCTAGTCGGTTACAATTGCCATGGATAGTTCGATATCAATTCCTATTCTAACCGACTAGAATCCTGCTTGATCTCCACGTCTTGTTTCCTTGCGCGAAACTCCAGGCAGTCGGATCAAGCTTTGAGCTGTCCTCATGATGGGCCAAGCCTCCAGGCCCAAGTCTAGCCGTAAGGGTATAGGGTTTATACCCCCACAGCTAGTCCCCGAGCACCATGCATTGTGAAGTAACACGTCGTCTTGAGCTTTTCGTCATCGAAGAGGCTAATTGTTCGAAGAATGCATGGTGCTCTTGAGAAAAAATATTCCTTTTTTGGTGAAGTGTGCCCACTTTACTTTTCGTAAAGTATAGTCCTCCAAAAAGACAACAAAGTTCACCGCAAGGTGAAGTGTGCCCACTTAGTCCCCGAGCCTGGTAGCAGGTGACGTAGTCACGTGGTGCCAGGGTCCAAAGAAGAATCTCCAAAGCTGCTTTGAATGTGAGATGCATCGCTAGATGCATCGTACCGATGTAGTCCCCGAGCTTGCTGGAAGGCGAAATATGAGCCTTGTAGCAAGGTCTAAATAACCGAAATTATCCAGTCCCTGAGCATCTCATGCTCATTCACCATAGAGTTTGCAGTTCGTCGAGCTGGTCAACCAGTCCCCGGGTGTACAATGGTCGGCAAACAGTTCATCTTGCTGATTTCCAAACCAATAAACTAAGCGGCCAGTCCCCGAGCATTAAGCGCTCGGTGGTTGGAGCAGTCTAAACAAATCTGACGACCAGTACCCGAGTACCAAATGCTTGTTGGTCAGTGCGCTCCTTGAGGTTCTGAGTTGCTTCACTGGACGACCAGTCCCCGAGCATCGAGTGCTCGGTGGTCGGTGCAGTCGTTGAATTTCCGAGTTAATAGACTGGGCGACCAGTCCCCGAGCATCAAGTGCTCGGTAGTCGGTGCAGTCCCCGAATTTCCGAGTTAATGGTCTGGGCGACCAGTCCCCGAGCATCAAGTGCTCGGTGGTCGGTGCAGTCCCCGGATTGTTGACTCTCTGCCATTTTGTCTGCTTGTTTTGAAAAAATTTCTCCAGAAAAAAGTTGACGTGACGAGACCTCCTGACGGGATATCAGATGGATGCATGAGAAGTTGCGCCTGGCAACTGTACAGCCGCCCTTTGCGCGGTTTGAGAAAAGGAAACCATCAATTTGTACCAAAACTCCACCGCATTAATTGTCGATAATCATTGGAAACCGAAACGCCGCATCCACCGTATGGACCGCCCACTTCCCGAGAATGCGGGAAGTGGGAAGGGTGAAGTTGTGGGTTATAAGAGCTCGACAGTTCCCCTTGTACTACTTACCCTGCCATTGCCTTCAAGCCCTCCACTCTTGCCTCCTTCAATCACCTACACCTTCCGAACTCGAATCCACCTCCTCACCTCCCATGGCGAAGAGCGACTCGAAGAAGAGGGCCGAGCTGATGGCCAAGGAGTGGAAGAAATCCCGCAGCACCGCAAAGTCCCTCGGTGACCTCGTCGATATGGGGCTACTGCACAGCCCGGAGCTCGGCGGCTGGAGGGCGCCAGAGGGGGAGAGCTACCCCGACCCCCGCGCCGGTGAGATCGTCGTGTTTGAGGATTTCCTTAAGAGGGGTTTTGGGGTGCCTGTTCACCCTTTTCTTCAGGGTCTTCTTTTGTATTATGAGATCGGGATTTGCAATCTGCACCCGAACTCAATCCTTCTTATTTCAACTTTTATCCATTTATGCGAGGCCTATGTAGGCATAGAACCGCACTTCGATCTCTTTCGCTATCTTTTTTGTTTGAGAAAGAAGGGAGCAGTTGGAGGCTCTAAGGTTGCAGGTGGAGTATACCTCAACCTTCGCGACGGAATGAAGAACCGCTATCTGCACTGCCCCTGGAACACTTCCCTGACTGAGTGGTACAGGAAGTGGTTCTACATCAGAGAAGAACCGGGCAGCTCCACATTCTGCGACGTGGGGTACATCCCCGAGAAGAGGGTGAGCTGGACCGAACGCCCGGAGTTTGACGGTCAGGTGGCAGACCTAATGAAGCTGATCGACTGGTCGCGCCTGGACGGGCTAGGCGTGGTCGGCAACTTTGTGTGCCGTCGGGTGATGCCCTGCCAGAAGAGGGTCCACTCGGCGTACGAGTATGCTGGAAGCGTGGACCCGACCAGGATGCGACCCGAGATCTTGGAGAAGGCGGAGGTACAGCAGCTGTTGAACGAGCTGTTCAACTTCGCGGACGGAGGCTTCGTCCGTGGTGGTGATCGGATGCAAGCCTTCAAGTTGGGGCGACCAGCACCTAAGGTATGTTACCGATTATTTCGCGTTAGCATCCGTATATTGTCTGCAGCTGACTTATCTTTGGTACTTTTGCAGATCGGAGATGTTGACCGGTGAAAAGTGTACGTATCACTGGCACCTGGAATGGAGAATCCAGCAGGAGAAGATCTGCCGGAGGAAGACGCTGCTCGGTGTACTCATTACACCAGCAGTGAGGAGGACCAGGCCCGCCCCGCCCCAACCACCGAGGAAAGAGTGGCGGGGGAAAGGCCAATGGCGGCGGATCCGTCGCCGGCGCCGACGCTGCCGGCAGAGAGCAGCCGAGCGCCAAAGCGCCGTCGGTTTGTTCGGCTTACCGACGACGACGAGGAGGAGGAGGAGGCCGCACCGTCGTTGGTCCGAAGGCCTCATAGCCGTCCGGACAGCGTGCTGACCACTGCTGATCGGGTGTCCGGCGACCCTCCTGCGCCTCGCGTTGCGAAGACAGGGGCACAGGTGCCGACTGGCCGGGCAAGGAGGAGGTTTACCGCGACCCACCGTCGATCGGACCTGTAAGTGTTCAACTTACGTATATATATATATTTTTTTAGCTGTTGTTGAAAATATCGCTCGGTTATGTAGCGCGGCGTCGGACGTCAACCCCGACCAGGCCGCAGAGCAGGGAACGGCCGCTCCTGTTACCGCCGTTGAGGACGCCGCGCCACAGGTCACAGAGCAACCTGCAGCGGCGGCGGGCGCCGAGAAGCAATCTGCCCCGGCGAGTGCCGCCGAGGGCACTCAGTCGAGGGGTGAGGAGGCAGCAAGGACCCCTCCCCCGAGTACTGATGTAGAGGGGGAGAGCAGAGTCCTGACTCCTCTAGCCGAAGAAGGGAGGGTGCTGTCACCGCCCCGAGCAGGGGCTTCTTCGCCCGTGGGCTCTCCTGGCCTAGACCAGGGACCAGTGATGCCCTCGACCGCAGCCGGAGGCAGTGCGGCAAACGAGGAGCCCCAAGAGGCCTCTGACGATGACGTGGAGGAGATCCAGGGTCGTCCCCGGGATGGCCGCCAGCATGTCTACGTGTGGCGCCAACGCGGGGACCACTTTATTGGACACGAGGAGCTCGCGGAGACGGAGGAGGCCGAGAGGGTGGAGCGCGCGGCTAAACGCCTCGTGGACGAGGTTAAGGTAGGTGGTCCTGTGTGCTTCTGGTATAACTTTGTGCAATTTCCCTGTGTTCGACATTTGTCCTTTCTTGCAGGGCGCGATGAAAACGGTGAAGTACCGGAAACGGTGCTTCGACCAGATCGAAGGAATTCTGGCCGAGAACCAGGCCCTGGCTGCGGAGGTGGACCGGCTTCTGTCAGAAGTTGGAGAAAAAGTATCCGAGATGAGCGCTCAGGAAGAGCACCGTCTCGAGCTTACCCGACGCTTGGCCGATCAGTTTCGGCAGCGAGAAGGTTAGTCTCGCACTCCGAGGCAGCTGCTTGTAGCTGCGTTGGTTAACTCCGCTGACCAGAGGACTATTCATGTAGGTTTGGAGGGGGAGGTGGCACGCCTTCGTCAGGAGAAAGAGCAGCTCAGCCAAGAGCTTGCCAGTGCGCTGGAGGCCGGGCGCCGAGCAGGAGAGGAGTTGGGTCGGAGGGACCGGGAGTTGTCTGGTAATACGCGCCGCCCCGTTATCTGCCACTGATCACTCTTTTCGATATGTTGAAAATAACATCTTGCTTGATTTGCAGTGCTCAAGGTGAACGCCAAGAAGCACTTGGACGAGCTGGTCAAGGACCGAGACTCCTAGAAGGTCAATTGTTGTAAGATCTAGAAAGGAGTATCCCCGGTTCTGGACTTGATCAGCCCCGAGCTGCCGGAGAGCCAGCCCCGCGCGCCGAGATTGACTCCAGTTGAAAAGGTGCAACGGGCGTGGGACTGGCTCTAGCAGTTCGTGAAGGACGCCGGGGAGTTTGCTGGCGCGCATGTGCTTAGCATGGTGCGCGCCCACTACCCCCTGGTCGACTTGACCAGGCTAGAGAAGGGGTATCCCAAGGAGGTCGGCCCGCGGGAGGCGGACGAACTTCGGGGTGGTCTGCTAGACTTGTCGTCGACTGTGATCGGCGACATCAATCTATGCGGAACGGCCACTCTCCCCGACCAGCCGGGTTCAGACAGGTCGGCCAGGGAGTTGTCGGGCGCGTCCATTGCGGGAGATGGGCAGTCGACACCTGCGGTCTCGACCAGCCAGGCGCCGGTGGCCCCGACCCCTTCGTCCGGGCAGCAAGGCCAGGCGGGTGATCAGCCCGAGCAGTAGGCCAGTAGGATAGTCTGTAGGAGTAGACTAGTGTCCGCCCGTCAGGGTGTTTATTGTAAACTTTGTATGTAAAGTTTGTAATAAAGTTTGCTTTTGTCATGAATACTATTTTGAGCGCTGTGGAATTTTCTAAGTGACGTGCCACTGTATTTGACTTTGTAGTCGCTAAGAACTTCCGTTGTAGAAGGCTTTCCGAGTTCTGCGTGTAACAAAGTGTAGGCAAAAAAGAGAAACTTTTATTATTGACAGCTATAAGATATTTACAAGCGAAAGTTACTAGAGCTTATGGGTAAAATCGGCACAGTTTGTCTATGTGCCAAGAGTTAGGCACGCGTGTTCCGTCTGGGTATGCCAATCTGTAGGACGTGGGTCGTGTGACTTCGGCGACCACGAAGGGTCCTTCCCAGGGAGTGGATAGCTTGTGCATTCCCTCTTGGCTTGTTTTCCACCTAAGTACCGGATCGCCGACCACGAAGGAATGGTCCTTGACGTTCCTGTTGTGGTACCGCCTGACTGCCGCGAGATACTTGTTGACGGTATTTATACCATGTTTTCTACTATCATAACCGTCAACATAAGAATCATTTTGGGAGAAAACAACCAAACAAAGTAGTAATATAGGTACATATAACCTAGTTCCACATGTACATGCTACTATTTGGTTGCAGGAGTAAGAACAGGTACTTTTCAAGGGTCCAAACACTAAGAAGGGGTGAATAACTAAAGATCAGTGACACCAGTAACCAAGACAACATTATAGTCATGAAGAGGAAGACATGTAGGACAGGGCTGACACCCTAACCCCATAGAATTGGGGTCGGGCGACCCCACTTTGGTGGGTCCCACAGGTCAGCTCAACTCCGCCGACATTAGAGAACCTCCAGGACACTGCAGGTGGGCCCAACCAGCCAGATAGGGGGTCGGCCGACCCCACTTCATGGCGGTTCCAGGGTCGGTTGGCCTCCCACCGACCTTGCCCACATGTTGCACATGTTAGTTTGCCTCTACCGTTGATCAGATGGCGGTTGTGAAGTCGGTTTGATCCAATGGTGCATGATGAAGATGACGCGGATCGCTGACGTGGCACCGGAGTAGCCCCTACTCCATCTCCCACTATAAATACCCCCTATTCCTTCACTTAAATGTCATGTATCTTAGGAGTAAACTACTTTAGTAGCTTAGTGCTATCATAGTGAGTAGAGAGTGAGGAGTTCCAAGGAGGAGTCCCGGCCTGTCGGGAGTCTTCTTCGCGGAGCACCTCAGCGGAAGCAGGTCTTCTTGTAAGTCTTACTTCTGAGTCTTTTCTAGTATTTAATATTTGGTCTGGTACTTTAAGTATAAGAATCCTTTACTGGCACATTGCTTGATCTTGAGTGCTCTTAGCTTTAGCTAAGCTTAGGGTAGCAAGAGCTAGTTTAGACGTGGTGTCTAGACTACTTCTTGCCAGTGTGGACTCCTTGTCGCAGTTGTGTAGACACCTAGTGTGAGAGTGACAGTCCTCGCTAGGCGGAAAGCTCCTCGCATCTGTTGTAGGCAAGTTGCAAATAATAGTTGGGCTGAGCAGGGTAGTCGCTTAGGAGACGGGGAGGTGAAAAACCTCGTTAACTCAATCCTCCTTTTCGGGTATCGCCCTCAGTAAAGAGTTAGGTGAAAAACCTTGACTATACTTAATTACCAAGACCAGGCATTAATACTAGTTAGACCTCTCTACCCCATTATCCTAGACCCTTTGATCATCACCTAACGATCTAAAGCCTAGTTAATTCACTTCGCGTTCCCCGTGGAAATCACGATACCTGGAATACTCCCGGTGAAGGCTACATTGACTACCGTACGCTTGCGGTATAACCGTTTGCCACTTCTGGTGTCAACAAGCTTTCTGGCGCCGTTGCCGGGGAACGGTAGCTGTTTTAACTAGGACAAAAAAATCGTTAAGTTATCTTTGTTTGATTTAAAACTTTATACACATATCCAAATGGATCAAACAACCCTCTTCGATTACGCTGCTCCAACGGGCGCTGAGTTGGAGCCAGCGAGTTCATCAAAAGCCATTTTGGCCTGTCACTATGAGCTTCGCCCGAGTCTCGTAGCGATGGTTCAGGAGAATCCCTTTTCGGGAGAAGGAGATGAAAATCCTTACACACACCTACGAGATTTCGAAAAACTTTGTTCATGCATCCACATCCAAGGGATGAGGCGAGTTACCCTCAAGTGGAAGCTCTTTCCGTTCTCTTTGACAGGAAAGGCCAGACGGTGGTACACTCGCTATGCAGGTAGTGTAGGAGGAGAATGGGAAAAGCTGCAAGCCAAATTCTGCCTCACCTACTTTCCCATCTCTAGAATAGCTCGTCTCCGTAGAGAAGTCCTAGACTTCAAGCAAGAAGGGAAGGAGTCTCTAGGTGCGGCCTGGGTGCGTCTCACCGACTTAACATCATCTGGCCCAGACTTAGGTATAACCGAGCCAATTCTTATGCAACATTTTTACCTCGGACTTAGCCAACAATCCGCACAATTCCTTGATTTAGCCTCTAAGGGAGCATTCCTTCATTTACCTATCAGTGAAGGTAAGGCCATTCTTGGGACTATTCTCGAGAATACCCCTTACACTGATGATCATATTGAAGCTCCTGAGGAAGATCGAACTCCTAGGGATGAACCTTCGACAGCCAAAACTCCTTTAGCCACAACCCAAGCTGTCGAACCTGAACCAATACCACAAGCACCTCCAAGGGAAGAAGTAATTCATCCCTTGGATTACCCACTTAACATCGAGACTGATCTATTTGCCGATTTTGGCAATGTCTCGAATCAACCTGTGCAAAGGAGATCTACAGCACGCAGAGCTCCGAATAGCCATATCCCAGCTCATCTTGAGGCTGGTTACCTCAGGGCAACTGCCCAAGAACTCACGGCTATTATGAGTAATGAATGGTTTAGAGAAGCTTAGACATCATCTGATGTCATCAAACTTCTCTCGAGTTTTACACCCATTCCCTGTGTCATAAACTCCACTCCTATAGAATCCCTTTATGACCCTGCTGTAGGAGTAAGCCTAATGTCCAAGTCATTAGTACTGACACTCCTAGGCGAGGAACCATTAACCCCGACCAGCAAATTTCTTAAATTACCCTCTGGGGAAATGGTCGAGAGTTGTGGGATTGCACAGAATATTCCTGTCTCCATTAACAAAGTCAACATTCTGCTAAACTTCTTTATCTTTGATATGAAAGAAGTTGACTTGTTAATCGGGCACCCCATCATGAGGTTCCTAAATGGATTTCATGAAGGGCGTTTCAAGGGTAACCTCGGGAAGGGCTTAGACCTTTCTATGCCTTTTGCCGGCTCTATTAATTCTAAAGCCGAGACCCCGCCCGAGCCTGACCCAATAGAGGAGGTGATATCGGCATCTCTTCTGGACACTTCTCAGCCTGACTTAGAAGAAGACGCCGAAAACTTCATCCAAGAAGAAGAGAACAAATTAGAAGAACCATTAGACTTGGATGAATCTAAACCACCACCAAAACCCTCTATAGAACTTAAGCCACTTCCCTCTGGACTTAAGTACGCCTTCCTTAATGGTGATAGAGAGACTCCGGTAATCATTAGTGATCAACTGACAGAAGAAGAAGTCACCAAACTCATCACCGTCTTAGAAGAACGCCGCTCTGTCTTAGGATACTCGTTAGAAGACCTTAAGGGAATTAGTCCTGCACTCTGCACTCATCGCATCCCTATCGAACCCGATGCTATACCTTCCAGGGAGCCTCAGAGAAGGCTAAATAATGCGATGAGAGAAGTTGTGAAGAAAGAGGTCTTAAAACTATTGCATGCGGGCATAATCTACCCTGTTCCGAACAGTGAGTGGGTCAGCCCCGTTCAAGTAGTTCCTAAGAACGGAGGAATGACGGTCGTTAAAAATGACAACAAGAAAGAACACTTTCCGTTGCCATTCATCGATGAGATGCTGGAACGGTTAGCCAAACACTCTTTCTTCTGCTTCCTTGATGGGTATTCGGGTTACCATCAAATCCCAATCCATCCCGACGACCAAAGTAAGACTACATTCACATGCCCCTACGGAACATATGCATATAGGCGCATGTCTTTTGGCCTATGCAATGCTCCTGCCTCTTTTCAAAGGTGCATGATGTCCATCTTCTCCGATATGATCGAGGAAATCATGGAAGTTTTCATGGACGACTTCTCCGTCTATGGGAAAACTTTTGATGATTGCCTAAAGAACCTGGACCGAGTCTTACAAAGGTGCCAAGAGAAGCACTTGATCTTGAACTGGGAAAAGTGCCATTTTATGGTTCGAGAAGGGATAGTGTTAGGACATAGAGTGTCTGAACGTGGGATAGAGGTAGATAGAGCTAAAATTGAAGTTATAGAACAGCTCCCTCCTCCCACAAATGTTAGGGGCGTCCGTAGCTTTCTTGGCCATGCAGGCTTTTATAGAAGGTTCATACAAGATTTCTCTCAAATTGCTAGACCTTTAACAAACCTGTTAGCTAAGGATGCACCCTTTGATTTTAATGATGAGTGCTTGGATTCCTTTTACTATCTTAAGAAAGCACTTATCTCTGCACCAATCATTCAACCCCCTGATTGGTCGCTACCTTTTGAGATAATGTGTGATGCTAGTGATTACGCTGTAGGTGCTGTCTTAGGACAGACTAAAGATAAGAAGCATCATGCAATATCTTATGCTAGCAAAACACTAACAGGACCACAGCTGAATTATGCAACAACTGAAAAAGAAATGTTGGCTGTAGTGTTTGCTATAGACAAGTTTAGATCTTATTTAGTTGGAGCAAAGGTGATTGTTTACTCCGATCACGCAGCTCTAAAATACTTGCTCACTAAAAAAGATGCTAAACCAAGATTAATAAGATGGATCCTACTACTCCAAGAATTTGACTTAGAAATTAGAGATAAAAAGGGAGTAGAAAACTCGGTAGCCGATCACTTGTCTAGGATGCAAATCGAGGATAAACAGGATCCACCTATCAACGACTACCTTCGAGACGACACACTCCTCCGAGTTTTAGAAGCCTACCCATGGTATGCAAACATAGTCAACTACCTGGCGTCCGGATACATACCACCTGGGGTAGACAAGAAGAAGCTTGTTAAAGAGAGTAGGGTGCACCTATGGGACGATCCTTACCTCTACAGAGTCTGTCAAGATGGCATACTCAGGAGATGTGTTCCCATGGACGAGGCAGTAAAAATAATGGAAAAATGCCATGGGGCAGAGTACGGAGGCCACTATGGAGCATTCAGGACCCATGCCAAGATATGGCAGAGTGGATTCTACTGGCCTACCATGTACGAAGATACAAAGAACTTCGTGAGGAGATGTGCAAGGTGTCAGAAGCATGGGAACATCAATACTCGTGATGCAATGCCACTCACAAACAACTTACAAGTCGAGATATTCGATGCTTGGGGCATAGACTACATGGGGCCATTCCCTTTGTCACAAGGGTGTGAGTACATCCTAGTGGCAGTAGACTATGTGTCCAAGTGGGTCGAAGCAATGCCCTGCAGAGCAGCCGACTCTACACATTCGATAAAGATGTTCAAGGAAGTCATATTTCCACGCTTCGGCACCCCCAGACTAGTTATCAGTGATGGAGGGAGCCACTTCATTGACAGAAGATTCCGACGGTTCTTAGCTGAAGTGGGGATAAGGCACAACATTGGAACACCCTATCACCCTCAAACAAGCGGACAAGCAGAAACATCTAACAAACAAATCAAGAACATTCTGCAGAAGACTGTCACTAAGATGGGAACCGGCTGGAAAAGCCATCTACCAGATGCACTTTGGGCATACAGGACCGCATACAAGACCCCAATTGGTATGACACCATACCAACTTGTATACGGTAAGACATGCCATCTACCGGTAGAGCTAGAGCATAGAGCTCACTGGGCAATCAAGAAATGGAACATGGATTTGCCCTCGGCCGGAAGAAATAGAAAGCTCCAAATCTCCGAACTAGAAGAATGGAGAGATAAAGCCTATCACAATGCCAGGATCTACAAAGAGAGAACAAAAAGATGGCATGATAAAAGGATCAAGCAAAAGGAATTTCATCCTGGGGATAAGGTTCTCATGTTCAACTCAAGGGTCAAGTTATTTGGCCATGGAAAGCTAAGGAGCAAATGGGAAGGACCATTCTTCGTTGTTGACGCCGCGACTCATGGAGCGGTAACACTGCGGGACGACGACGGCAACATCTTTAAGGTAAATGGTCATCGTCTTAAAGTTTTCCATGAACATGAACCTTTAGAAAAAGAAGTTGATATGATAGAATTTGAATCTGACATAAAGTCTTAAAATCCACATGTCCTTCTTTTTACCTCCTTTTGTTAAAAAAAAAATTTGCTAAACCAATATATTTAGTTCCTTTTGTTTGGAAATAGGTTTTAAAAGGGTTTTAGATGATGTAGGATCGAAGTTGGGCCGCCGAACACCCCAAATGGGGGTCGGCCGACCCCTCTTCTAGGGGTTTTGGCCCAAGGGGGAATAGGTTTGGAAAGAGGGGAATGAATAGAGTTCGGTGGTGAAATTCAAAATCCTGAAATATAGGGGTCGCCCGACCCCCAATATTTTGAGTTTTGAAATCCCCTGGAGTCTCGGATCGTCCCTCAAACTTTCCACGACGCTCCTTTTCAAAATTCAAACTCTCAGGCTCCAAACACATCTATTTATCCCCCCTCTTCTTCTTCTTCCTCCTCTCAATTCATTCCTTCTCATCTTCACCTCGAACCAGACTCTCCTAGCATCCATTCCTTGCCAAGAGATCCATCTCCATGGCTCCTCCAACTAAATCTTCCAACCAAGCCATTCGCTCCAACTCCCCACGTCCGCAAAGGTCTCTAACTGAGAGCCTGGAGTTTGCCCTAGCCGTCAACGTGCTGGAGCCTGAACCACTAGCCATGGTGCCGCCGGCTGGAGGGCCGACGGGCCCCATGTGGGGGTCGCCCGACCCCAAGAGGGGTCGCCCGACCTCGCCCCGGGTGACCCAGCGCTCCGCGTCGGCCTCTCGTTCGCTCACACCGCGCAGGGGCATCGGCAAGTCCCCTGCTCGAGCCGTAACGCCGGTTCGACCTACCACGGGCCAACTTGCGCTGCGGGAGAAGGCGCCGATGGCCACCAAGCAGGCCATCACCATCTCCTCCGACACGATCCACACCTCTTCCTACTCGCCGTCCACCCCAACCTTTTGGAGGAACCACCAAGTGGTGGGCGGTGGGCCGGGAAAGGGGAAGGTGCTGATCCCGCCGTTGAACTCTAAGGAAAAGATGGAGTTGCGAGAGTCCTTTGACTCGTCAGCAAGTCCATCCATCCGGCGGAAGATGGATCCACCTCCGATCAACGGTGCGCCTGGCAAATACGAAGAAGATCCAGAAAAAGGCGACATCGAGAAGCTCCTGGAAGTCACAGCTAGCCTTAGAAAGAAAAATAGGATCTTAGAGGAGACAGTGTCGGAGCTCAGGATGGAGAATCTTGAGTTAGAAGATCACTTCCGCCACCTGCGCATTAGCACCAGCGCTAAAATCAAGCGTTTGGCACAAGCAATTGGGCGGGAGGATCTCCTCAAACCTCCATCTCCCTAAATAAATTAGTTAGTTTAGGTTATAGGCACTATTTGATTATTTAGGTTTGATTACTCAATTTTATTTTCCAATTTGTCACTTTGAATTTCACAATGTAAAAGTGCCTATACAATTGAAATTTGATTTAATAGAGTTGTTTTTGGTCCTGCTGGTGTGTTGCCACCAGCAGGACGTCTGCATTTGATCGTCTCTCTCTGTTGTAAGTTCAGCTGCACGAAAACTGCAAGTGTGGGGGGGTCGCCCGACCCCCCAACTTCATCTCTGAACTGCCGTGAGCATGGAACAACACTGCATACACCTCGGCACGTCATGGCACCAAAAACAGGCGCGATGAGGGGGTCGCCCGACCCCCTTTCTATGGCAAAAGGAAACGACACAAGTGCAGAAAGACTTCCCGAGGGACGTAGAATCGAGTGGCAGGGCCAGGAACCTCCAGGTGGGGTCGGCCGACCCTTCCATGGAGCCCTGGGCCCACCAGGCAGCTTCTATACGACGAAAGACATCTTTCCTGCCCGGTTTGCTAATTCTTCCCCCTCTCAGTCTGTCCAATTCTTTACCTTTGTGTCACAATTAAAATAAAATTTGATAGTTTAAACTTGTTTGCAAAATAAAAAGTGAACTGGTACATGATTTAAGAGAAATAGTGACATAAAGTATAGTTCTTACAATTGTTCATCCTCATGGGTAAAAATCTATAGGAACCATATTGACTAAGTTGTTGATGAAAGTGATATAACTCTTGGCTAAGAATTCATAACATTTCTATTCAAGGTACTTAGAGATTTGTTTCAAAAATATCACAAAACCATAGTATCATTTACTCCTCATTAGCAAGAAATTCCCACTAAAAGCCATACACTTAGATATTCAAGTAACCATTTTATGAAATGCAACCTGCTTTTGTAATGAGTTTTGTCAAAACCTTGTTGACCCTAGTGAGAGTTGTATCATAGTCACAAGATCAAGATCACGTACACACCACATATATATATGCTGCTTCTACACTGGAAGTACGCAACCACATGTATTGTGCATCCACTAAATAGGTTGCTCCATACTCTAAGTGTTAGAACACCTCTCTAAATATTGTTTAGAAAATGAGACATAAAAGGGCTTGGCAAAATAAAAGAAAAAGAAAAGATGGACATGTGCAAGTCCATGAAAAAAAAAATTGAGCACATAAAGCTCGAAGAAAAAGAAAAGCTAGCCATGTCTCAATATACAAGTAGAGAGAGTGTAGTAAATAAAGGAGCAACCTAGTCCACCATATAACACACTTGCACATCTTGATCTATGACTATGACACTCCTCTCTTTGGATCCTTGTTTTTGACTTAACAATATTTGCAAAGTAGAGTATGCTACCTTGTTTATCCCTACCAAGCCCCATATAAGCCTATAATTATAGGATGAAACAAGTTGGCATTCATGCCTTGGTGAGGACTACTAAAAAAACTTTGAGTGATCTAGAGCGCTAAATGAGGAGTAGGATTGAACTATGTGACTTATTTTAAAAAGTGTCATAAAAACTCTAAGTACCAAGAATATGAAATTGGAATTTGATCTTGTTCTGAGAGTTGTTCCTTTTCTCAACCTCTGAAGGATATATGCTAGACACTTACACAAAAACCCATTTGGATGAACTATGTTCGAACTAGCATTTTATGCTCACTACTATCTTAAGTTAGAAACCATTGATCACTCATTTTTAACCTTTACTCGAGGACGAGCCAAGACTCAAGTGTGGGGGGTCTTGTTGACGGTATTTATACCATGTTTTCTACTATCATAACCGTCAACATAAGACTCATTTTGGGAGAAAACAACCAAACAAAGTAGTAATATAGGTACATATAACCTAGTTCCACATGTACATGCTACTATTTGGTTGCAGGAGTAAGAACAGGTACTTTTCAAGGGTCCAAACACTAAGAAGGGGTGAATAACTAAAGATCAGTGACACCAGTAACCAAGACAACATTATAGTCATGAAGAGGAAGACATGTAGGACAGGGCTGACACCCTAACCCCATAGAATTGGGGTCGGGCGACCCCACTTTGGTGGGTCCCACAGGTCAGCTCAACTCCGCCGACATTAGAGAACCTCCATGACACTGCAGGTGGGCCCAACCAGCCAGATAGGGGGTCGGCCGACCCCACTTCATGGCGGTTCCAGGGTCGGTTGGCCTCCCACCGACCTTGCCCACATGTTGCACATGTTAGTTTGCCTCTACCGTTGATCAGATGGCGGTTGTGAAGTCGGTTTGATTCAATGGTGCATGATGAAGATGACGCGGATCGCTGACGTGGCACCGGAGTAGCCCCTACTCCATCTCCCACTATAAATACCCCCCTATTCCTTCACTTAAATGTCATGTATCTTAGGAGTAAACTACTTTAGTAGCTTAGTGCTATCATAGTGAGTAGAGAGTGAGGAGTTCCAAGGAGGAGTCCCGGCCTGTCGGGAGTCTTCTTCGCGGAGCACCTCAGCGGAAGCAGGTCTTCTTGTAAGTCTTACTTCTGAGTCTTTTCTAGTATTTAATATTTGGTCTGGTACTTTAAGTATAAGAATCCTTTACTGGCACATTGCTTGATCTTGAGTGCTCTTAGCTTTAGCTAAGCTTAGGGTAGCAAGAGCTAGTTTAGACGTGGTGTCTAGACTACTTCTTGCCAGTGTGGACTCCTTGTCGCAGTTGTGTAGACACCTAGTGTGAGAGTGACAGTCCTCGCTAGGCGGAAAGCTCCTCGCATCTGTTGTAGGCAAGTTGCAAATAATAGTTGGGCTGAGCAGGGTAGTCGCTTAGGAGACGGGGAGGTGAAAAACCTCGTTAACTCAATCCTCCTTTTCGGGTATCGCCCTCAGTAAAGAGTTAGGTGAAAAACCTTGACTATACTTAATTACCAAGACCAGGCATTAATACTAGTTAGACCTCTCTACCCCATTATCCTAGACCCTTTGATCATCACCTAACGATCTAAAGCCTAGTTAATTCACTTCGCGTTCCCCGTGGAAATCACGATACCTGGAATACTCCCGGTGAAGGCTACATTGACTACCGTACGCTTGCGGTATAACCGTTTGCCACTTCTGGTGTCAACAATACTTTGCTGTTCGGAGACAAGAATTCAAACGCCTTTCTTCCATGGAGTTGATTTCGTGCTCTCTGGCGTTGTCGGCTGTTGACTGGTCGAAGTTTTCAATCCTAGGGGAACCGAAGGTTATGTCAGATGGCAGGACTGCCTTGGTGCCGTAAACCATGAAGTAGGGTGACACTCCTGTGTTCCGACTAGTCTGAGTTCAGAGGCCCCAGACCACGGCCGGTAGCTCTTTCATCCATCAACCGGGTGCTCTGTCGTTCTCGGTGTACAGCCTTTTCTTTAGGGCGTCAATGATCATTCCGTTCGCGCGCTCAACTTGACCATTGGCCCGTGGGTGAGCTACTGACACGTATTTTATGACAATGCCCGTGTCATCGCAGAAGTCCCAAAATGTGGTGCCAGTAAACTGAGTACCCAGGTCGGTGATTATACTATTTGGGATCCTGAATCTGTGTATGATTTGATTAAGGAACTCCACATCCTTCTCGAAGGTTGCTTTGACCAGTGGCATGTATTCAATCCACTTGGAGAACTTGTCGATTAACACGAAAACAAACTTGAAGTTGCCAGGGGCCGGTTTAAATGGCCCGATCATGTCGAGCCCCCAGCAGGCGAAGGGCCAGGATGACGGGATGGTTTGAATCTCATGAGCAGGTACGTGGGTCCTTTTAGCGAAGAACTGACATCCCTCGCAGTGTCGGACCAGTTTTTCTGCGTCGTTAACCGCAGTTGGCCAATAGAAACCTGCTCGGAAGGCTTTCCCGACTAGCGTTCTGGATGCAGCGTGATTGCCGGAGGATCCGGCGTGTTTGTCCTCTAGGAGCTTGATGCCATCGTCTTGGGATATGCATTTGAGCAGTACTTCAGAACTTGCATTTTTCCGCATAAGTTTGTCGTTCACCAGTATGTAATTCTTTGATCGTCGAATGAGGCGCTCATTCTCTGTTTTGTCCTGAAAGCCAGACCCGTCCGATATATATCTTATGAACGGGGTGCGCCAATCACGGCCACTGGTTGTCGGAGTGGCATCGTCTATGAGCATTGCCTCAATGAGTTACTTTTCGACCAGGCTTGTGCCCACACTTGGCTCCTGGATGTCCTGAACGAAAATACCCCGTGGGATCTGGGCCCGAGATGACCCTAACTTTGACAACGCATCTGCTGCCTGGTTCTTATCCCAGACCACGTGGATGTACTCTATGCCGTAGAAGTTGGTTTCCCATTTGCGAATTTCTTTGCAGTAGAGATCCATCTTCTCGTGGGTTGCGTCCCACTCCTTGTTGAGCTGATTGATAACTAAAGCAGAGTCGCCATAGACATAGAGGCGTTTGACTCCCAGCTCAACGGCTAGCCTTATGCCGTGCAGGCACGCTTCGTATTCGGCGACATTGTTTGATGCCGGAAAGAGGATCCTAAGGACGTAACGTAGTTTGTCCTTGTTAGGCGATACGAACAGTATCCCAGCGCCGGCGCCGTTGATGTTCAAGGATCCGTCAAAGAACATTGACCAGTGGTCGGAGACGTCGGGAACAGGAGGCTCGTTGAGATCCGTCCATTCAGCAATGAAATCGACCAGGGCCTGAGACTTGACTGTGGTGCGGCTCTGGAATTCCAGGGAAAATGGGCATAATTCCATCGCCCATTTTACGATTCTGCCGTTGGCCTCTTTATTGCGCAGAATGTCCCCAAGAGGGAAACTGGTGGTTACCAAGACTCGATGGCCATCGAAGTAGTGCTTCGGCTTTCTTGACGTTATTAGAATGGCGTATATGAGCTTCTGTATTTGTGGGTACCTGGCCTTGGACTCGTTTAGGACTTCGCTTATGAAGTAAACAGGTCTCTGGACCTTGTAGACATGACCTGGCTCGTCTCGTTCGACCACTATTGCCGTGGAGACAACCCTGTCGGTTGCAGCAATGTAAAGGAGTAGGTCTTCATTGGGCTGAGGCGCTATAAGAACAGGCGGTGAAGTGAGGAAAGTCTTAAGCTGAGTGAACGCGGCGTCGGCTTCCTCTGTCCAAGAAAACTTTCCCGACGCCTTCAAGAGTTTGAAGAAAGGGAGGCCTTTTTCTCCTAGTCTTGAGATGAAGCGACTAAGAGCAGCCATACATCCGGTGAGCTTCTGAATATCCTTGACGTTTTTAGGTGGTCGCATGTCGAGTACCGCTTTTACTTTTGAAGGATTTGGCCGTATGCCGTCGCGACTGACAACGTTGCCGAGCAGTAGACCAGAAGGGACACCAAAGATGCACTTTTTGGGATTAAGCTTCCACTTGTACTTATTAAGCGCCTTAAAAGTTCTGTCTAAGTTGTCAATTAGGGTGATTGCATCCCTTGTTTTGACGACGACGTCGTCTACATAGGCCTCGACGAGGTCATCACGAATCTCGTCGTGGAGGAATTGTTGTATGGCCCGTTGATAAGTGGCTCCGACATTTTTGAGTCCGAATGACATAGTCGTGTAGCAATATGCGCCGAAAGGACTAATGAAAGACGTTTTTATCTGATCTTCTTCCTTTAGCGAGATCTGGTGATAGCCAGAGTAGCAGTCTAAAAAAGAGAGGAGTTCGCATCCGGCCGTTGAGTCGACCACCTTGTCGATGCGAGGGAGACCAAAAGGATCTTTAGGACAGTGTTTGTTGAGATCAGTGTAATCAACGCACATTCTCCATTCATTATTCTTTTTGCGTACAAGAACCGGATTGGCGAGCCAATCGGGATGATACACTTCTTTTATAAATCCGGCTGCTAGAAGCCGTGTTATTTCTGTCCTAATAGCCTCCTTTTTGTCACGAGCGAACCGTCGTAGCTTTTGCTTGATGGGTCTTGCGGTCTTCGAGACATTTAAGGAGTGCTCGATCAGGTTTCGTGGGACGCCGGGCATGTCTGCGGGTTTCCATGCGAAGACGCTTACGTTGTCCCTTAGAAACCTGACGAGCGCGTCTTCCTATTTAGGGTCCAGGTTGGCCCCGATGAGGGCCGTCTTCTCGGGGCCGCCTTCGACCAGCTGTACTTCCTTGTGCTCCTTGGATTTTGAGTTCTTCCTGGCGGTCTCCTGCTCGGGTAGTCGAAGCTGGTCGGGAGGTAGCTGTGCAGCCTGGGTTGCTGTCTCAGCCATGCGGATTGAGAGATCGATTGCTTCGGTGATCTTGAAGCTCTCTTCCTCGCAAGTATATGCAGTGTATACATTGCCCCTGACACTTAGGACTCCCTTCTCCGTGGGTATTTTGAGGACCAGGTATGAGTAATGCGGGACCGCCATGAATTTTGTCAGCGATGGTCGGCCCAGTATGGCGTGGTAAGTTCCATCAAAGTCAGCGACCACAAAGTTGACGAACTCTGTCCGAAAGTGGTCGGGCATGCCAAATTGGACAGGCAGTGTTATCTATCCGAGGGGCACTGAGCTCTGGCCCGGCAAAACTCCCCAGAATTGATCATCGTAGGGTTTTAGTTGTGCCTATGCTATCTTGAGGGCGGGCAGGCTGTTGCGGAAAAGAATGTCAATGGAACTTCCTCCGTCTACGAGCACGCGCTCGAACCTGATGCTGTTGATGCATGGGTCCAGGATTAGAGGGAAACGACCTGGCTCTGGGATAGCGGCCCATTGATCCTTTCTGCTGAAGGAGATCTCCCTGTGCGACCACGGGGGAATTTCGGGTCAGCGATCAGGCCGTCCGTGCTGTCTATGTTGAGGCAGGCTCTCTTTAAGAGCTTTCTTTCTCGCTTGGATTCGATGGAGACCTTGCCCCCGAAGATGGAGTGGACCACGTCAGTGGGGCTGACATATTGGTGTCGAGGGTCCCTATCTTGGTCGTGGTCCTCGTCTTCGGGGTCGTGCCCGTCTCGTTTTCCATTTTTCTTGGCGGAGTCGTCTTGGGCGGCCTGCCGCGTATAGATATTTTTGAGGACACGGCATTCTTCCATGGTATGATTAGACTTTGGATGCAATTGGCACGGTCCCTTCAACGTTTTGTTGTAGTCTTCTTGGTAGTCCCGCCGCCCGTTGGGACGCTTGACCGTATTCACTTCGTGGTCGTGGTCGCGGGGGCGCTTTCCTCTGAAGTCATCGCGGTTGTTGCGTCGCCTGTCCCAACCTTCTCTGTGATCATGGTTGTCGGGGCGGCGGTGGTTCCTGTATTCGAAACGACCGCGACCATCATCTCACCGGGGAGGCTGGTCGGGACCTCTCGCATCGTCCCGGATTAGTTTTTCTGCGTCGTCAGCATCGGCGTAATTTTTAGCCGTGGCAAGGAGTTCGGCTATCGTTGTTGGCCTTTTGCGCAACATCTTGTTCCCTAGTGCTTCATGGAAGCGCAGGCCTTTAATGAAGGCAGAGATGGCCTCGTCGTGGGAAATCTTCGGGATCTTAAGGCGCATATCCGAGAATCGTCGGATGTAATCGCGCAAAGGTTCGTTTTTTTTGTCCCTTATCCTTTCGAGGTCGTACTTGTTTCCAGGCTGCTCACATGTAGCGATGAAGTTGTCGATGAAAGCCTGGCGTAGCTCTTCCCAAGAGTCGAAGGAGTCCTCGGGCAGGCCAAGGAGCCATTGATGACCAGCCTGATCGAGGACTACTAGGAAGTAGTTGGCCATGACGTGTTCGTCCCCTACGGCTGATCGGACGGCGATTTCGTAGAGAGTGATCTAATTGTCTGGGTTTTCCTTGCCGTCGTACTTTTTGAGTTTCTCGAGCTTGAAATTGCGGGGCCACACGACCTGGCGGAGGTGTGAGGAGAACTGTCTCAAGCTCGGGGGGCCGTGCGTTGCATCATACTCGATACAGCGCAGGTTTTCGTGGACTGCTCTCTCTGTGGTGCGCCTGTTGATGCGATCCTGGGCATCTTTGGGAGGGATGTTATATCGAAGATCCCTGTGCTGGTTTACTTCTTGGCCACGCCTGCGATTCTGCTCGCGTTGACCGCCAGCGTCCCGACCACCATCATTACGCCGTGAATCTATTCGATGGTTGTCGGGGGAACGGCTGCGGTGGTGCCTGCTGGGCTACGGTGATGTCCGGCTACGGTGAGTCTGGTCGGAGGCGGCCTCTGTATAGGAGACGGCCTGGACTCTTTTGAGCAAAGTGGCTGTCTGTCCCATCGTGGCTATCAGGTGTGCTCGGACACTAGTTCGGACCCCTTGGCACTCGGGAGTATCAGGGAGCCGGTCTAGATTAGCCATAGCGACAGCCACATTGGCGCTTGGCGTTTTGTAAACTTGCTGATCTCCGACCATGTCAAAAGCGTCGCTGAGATTCTGTGGCGGGATTTGACGTTCCTCGTCCGTGCGTCGTCGGGCGTGATCGGCATTACGCTGCTCGCGGAGCTGCCTCTGCTCGTCTGTTTCTCCGTCAACAGCCGGCTCGTCATCGCTGACGTTGAAAACGATGTCTCCTCGCCGGGGTGGGAAGACCGGGAAACGTGGGAAACCCGGAGGGTGCGACGGGAAATCCAAGTCGTAGTCCTCGTCCTCGGAGTTTATGACTTTAGTGGGGACGGAACCAGTGCTCGAATTTCTGCTGGAAGCCTGGTCGTCCCGTAACTCTTGGATCGTTACCATGTTGACGTAATGTCGAGCTGGTCGACCGCTCCCCTTTGGCACCCAACCAGCTTTGTTAAAGAGGGATCGGACGTGTCTCGAGTAAAGAGAGGCCGAGTTGTTCAGACCGCGAGGGTAATCTTCCTCCGGGTTGACCTTGATCTTGACAGATCGTCCTGAGGGAGTCGAGGTTATCGCCAGGGACGTTCCCAGCCGTTCGTGTGCAGCGACACGAGTTGGCCGGTGGGATTTGAAAAAATCCGTTGAGGCGGCTTGATCAGGCTGGCGTAAGATTCCATCTACAAGCTGGGAAGCTTCAAGTAGCTTGGAATCGGCGCGGTCAAGTGCCCAGAGAAGGTCTGAGCAGTCGATCTTCTTTCCCTTGTAGAGCGAGGATGGTGGTCGGGTGCTCGAAGCCGTCGCCCGCGTGGTCGGAGCCGGCGTGATCCCAGATTGGATCTGGGTTCCTTCCGAAACTGTAGTCGTGAGACCACCGCCGCGCGTCGTCCACGTGATCTGGCCGACGGTGAACGTGAGGCCTTCAGGAACGGCCGCGGAAGCTGGGATTGTGACCATCTTGTTCGTCGGAGAAGTTGCACGCACACCCCCTACCTGGCGCGCCACTGTCGACGAAAGCTAGTCGGCAGTCTACCTTGGGGTATACCCACGGTAGTAGTTTATCAGTAGACGGTGCGCAAACTACGAACTCGATGGTGACGCAAGACACGGACAACCTTTTTATCCAGGTTCGGCCGCCGAGTTGGCGTAATACCTACGTCCTACGTCTGATTGTATTGGATTGAGAGAATAATGTGTCCTAGGGGGGTCCCTTGCACCTCCTTATATAGTCTGGAGGGCAGGGTTACAGATCTGGAAACTAATCCTAGTCGGTTACAATTACCATGGATAGTTCGATATCAATTCCTATTCTAACCGACTAGAATCCTACTTGATCTCCACGTCTTGTTTCCTTGCACGAAACTCCAGGCAGTCGGATCAATCTTCGAGCTGTCCTCATGATGGGCCAAGCCTCCTGGCCCAAGTCTAGCCGTAAGGGTATAGGGGTTTATACCCCCACAAGCAGTATCGCCACACATTGCCTCAAAGTATGACAAATGTTCTCATGCGTCTCCCATTCCGTCAAATTTACGAAACTTCGGTGGATTCCAGCCAGCTGGGAATTGCACCAAGTCATGCTAAGCCTCGTAAGGCTTATCAAGCTCATAATCGGACGATTGCGGTGACTGATCAACATTCACTTGTCTCATCATTTTATTTATTAGGTCTTCTATGATAGTATGAAAATTCTTCAATGTGTTCGGGGAGGCGCAACATTAGCTGTCGCACCCTGTGAGGTGAACTGTAATTGTGGTGGAGGCTTGGGTACCTCATTAGTCTTGGGCACACAACCCACATCTTCCAGCTCTTCTATTTATGGGTCAGCTGCGGCCTTCTGTGGAGTTCGAGGTACACCTTGCCCAGAACCTGTTAGGATTTCAACAAGTTGATTGAGTTTTAAGGACAAATTATTTATTTGCTGTTGCTGAATACGCAGCTTCTCGTCAGCCGACCCATCATGAGCTCCTTGTGCACTTGTTCCCGGCCAAAGGTGTGGGGGCATTCCATATTGTGGATTTTCAGGAAGGGTTTTGCCTTTGTTCTTGGGGTCTAGCTTTTTAGCATGACTTGTATCGTCCTTCCCATTGGGATCAACTAGATTGTCTTGGTTTTGATTTTCGTCTGAGACCATATGAACCAGGACAATGTTTTGACCTTCGTTTTCACTCTCCTCGTCTGACACTACAGAATGAGCGAGTTCAGAATAGCGAGGGGAATTAGTGTGTTGTTCTAGAGAAATGCTGGAATCATCATCTGACTCTGTTGACACCGTTTTTGGACGCGTACCCGGGGATCGGTAAAGTATGGATCGGCAGATGGAGCAACGGTAACTAGTCTACAGGGAGGTTGCCGATGAAGGTGGTTGCCGATGAAGAGACAATTGAATGTGACTAAGTCCAGAGGTGGTGACGTGCTCGTGCCGATGGTCAGTATTAGTGTTTGCCGATAGCCATAACCGGGGATCTGCCGATGACTCTGAAGGGAAGCGTGGAGATTGTCGGTTGGTCTGCGGTGGTGTCCCGGTCGGTTACAGGGGGATAGTTTTATGTTTTCCTTAGTTGTTTAAATTCGTTTTGTATATGGATTCCGTTTAATTTGGAATTTGAGTCCTAGTCGTGTCTGATTGTAGCTCTTTGAGCAAGGTATAAATGTAGACCCTAGGGCCTTGTAATATCGATCAATCAATCAAACACAAGCTTTTTACTCATATTCCAGCATTTACTTTTTCGACGACTTCGTCATATTTTTTTTCCTTTTTACTACGAGTTCTTAGGGATTCGTCGACTTAAGCTCGACGCATTCTCGAGTTCCGCGTGAACACTTCTTGGCCATGACATCCGGGCGCATCGCTGTTGTCAGGACTAAAGTGTTCGAGTTATCACCTTTGCCGATAGTAAGGTCAAATCGGCTCGCACGCCTTAACGTTTGAAATCGGGTATTAGCCCTTTTTGTTTGCAGATTAGCTTTTGCATCAACACATCTTTTGGCACGCCCGGTGGGACAAGATTCAAGATCAAGATCGATATGTCGACTACCAAGTTCGATCTGGAGAACGTCATCCCGGTGACGGAAGCCAATCTCAGAGATGAGCAGAAGCAAGCTATTGCGAAAGCCATGGAGGACTACAAGCAGCAATGTTTGAAATCCTTCAGCATAAACAGGAGTGGCGAAGTGATCTAGAAAGAAGCAGTGCCGGCACCTCGGCAGGTTACTTTTGAAGCCAATCCTGGTAAACTTCAAGACATGGTTGATAACGCTATTAACCGTTCCTTGATCAATCAAGCTGGTGTGCTGTCCAATACGGTTTTCAATGCTGTGGCTAGAACTTTCAAAGAAGGACAGTTGCCACCGAATTACATAGGTCCTGCTCATCATCAGCCAGGATCACCAGTGGTCACAGCTCCATCGGCTGCTACGGCCGCTGCGGGCACAGAAACTACCGTTCCTCCAAGCACATTAGGAGTCACTAATGCACAGTCCACACCAATGCCGACCAAACCATCAACATCAAATGGGTCAATCAAGCTTGCCACAGATCTTTTGGTGTCGGCAATGTCGGGATCTGTTCCTTCTAAATGGTGGGGTTATGGCATGCCCCCGGAGATGATGTTGAAGACACTTGGCGCATCTCAAACGACTGATATGAGAGGCAAGGCTCCTATGGCATCGACACCTCCAAATTTGCCGATGAATCAGAGTCCCCAGTATACTACAACCACTACTGCAAGACCTTACACTAGGAATACTCAAGCTCCAACGTTCCAGATGCCTAACGCATCGGCAGATTCAATGCCGACGCAACAAGGGTTTATGACTCAGCCAGGGTGTGTCAATTCAATGATGATACCCAATTTCCAGTCATTGGCAGGGTTTATGCCAATGAATGCCAACAGTGGATGGACAGGGCAGCCAGTCTTTCCACAGATGCCTCAGCAGAATCATCAGGCTGTAGGGTTCCAACACGAACAAGTTCAACCCGGGTTTCAGAATCAAGGGTTGGTCAACCAGCCGATGAATCTTAGGCAACAAGTTGGTGGTCAGATGATTAACCCCATGTTCCATGCAGATCGTGCACGTCAGAGACACGTGGAAGCATACCAGCAAGTGCCAGATCCACAACCACCACATCGGCAAGATGCCGATGCTTGTTGGGCCGATAAAATAGCTGAAGTAATGAGAGACCAGTTTGGGATAAAACCCAAAGTCAACACTTACTCTTATCGGACACCGTATCCTCCTGCATATGATTTAATCCCACTTCCAAATCGGTACAAGGTACCCGATTTTACTAAGTTTTCTAGACAGGATGATACGTCAACTATGGAGCATGTCAACAGGTTCATCATCCAATGTGGCGAGGCTGCTAACAGAGACGAATTGAGGGTTCGCTTGTTCTCGTCATCTTTGTCTGGATCGGCTTTCACCTGGTTTATTTCATTACCTCGCAACTCAGTGATTACTTGGGCCGATCTAGAGAAGCAATTCCACAAATACTTCTTTTCTGGAGTCTATGAGAAGAAGATCACCGATTTTGTCAGGTTGAAGCAACGCAATGATGAATTGGTTGAAAGTTTTGTGCAGAGATTGTGGGAGGTCAAGAACAAATGCTATAGTCTGGTTTTGGACGATCGGCAGCTAGCCGATTTGGCTTTCCAGGGTTTGTTGCCACACATCAGGGACAAGTATGCCTCTCAAGAGTTCGAAAGCTTAAGTCACTTGGTGCAGAGAATTTCTGATCAGGATATCAAACCTTTTGAGCCCAAGAGAGCATGGAACAAAAAGGTGTCATTTGTTGACGAACCAACAAGCTCGGATTCTGATGAGGAGCCAGTCATCGGCTTGGCAGAGTGGGTAAAAAACAAGAAGCCGATGTCTTGCCCTTTTGGGCATAAAGAGCCAGAGAAATTCGCATTTGACATCACCAAAGCCGATAGGATATTTGACTTTCTACTTCAGGAAGGCCAGATCAAGTTGTCACCAATCATGTGATTCCATCGGTTGAGGAATTGAAAAAGATGAAATATTGCAAGTGGCACAATGCAACCTCCCACAGCACCAATGAGTGCAAAGTTTTCAGGCAACAGCTGCAATCGGCTATAGAATCTAGGAGAATCAAGTTTGATAGTTCTAAAGCTCAAAAGCCGGTGAAGATTGATCAACACCCTTTTCCGACAAACATGTTGGATGCTAAGGGGAAAACCAAGGTTTTGACGTCAGAGGCAACTGAAAGAAGTGCATCGGTTGATCCTCAACATCAGATTACTACTGCCGATGCTAAAGGAAAGGGTTTGATCCAGGAGGGAACTAACTCAGGGAGGCCTCCCCGATCTAGCATTGTGATAACTCATAGGAGGCATCGGGAGACTTGGCAGCAACGTGAAGATCGGTATCGGCACCAGCAGGAAGATTATCGTTGAGAAGAAGAAAGACGCCGACGGGAGTGGAATCGGCACAAGGATCACTGGAACTGCCCGTTCTTTATCCATTGCTGGGAGTAGAACATTAAATTGCCCACTGTTAGAGATTGCCCTGAATGCAATGGTTATGATCGATATGACAGATCCGATCAGCGCTATCACGATGATGATCGGCAATTTAATGGGCCGATTAGGGGGAGAGCGTGAGTTCATGATCGGCTGGGGGGCAGACTTAGTGTACACGATAGGTTTGGTGATCGTGTTAAATATTTTCCTAGGAACCGGGAAGAGCTTGAAGAGATGGCCAACGCACGAGTTCCCGATGAGTTCATATTTTGTAGGGATGCTAATACTTATCGGATGGAGTCAAGGGAAAATCGTCGCCCATCGGCAAGGCAGCCACAGCTTCCTCCATGGTGTCCAGAGGGATTGACTAGGACTCAAAAAAGGAGGCTGCAGTGCGAAAGACGAGAAGAGCTGAGTAAAGAAGAGAATTCTGCTAAGTCTGACGATCGATAGCAGTCGGATTTTAAAGGAAAAGGTCCATCGGTAGACGTTAATATGGTGTTTATGTTGCCGATGGAGTTCCTTGCGCCTTTCAGTGATGATGAGGAGGTGGATTTTTCCGACCAGATAGCTCAGTTGGCTCTGGATCCGATGACGGCTATCTTTGAAAAGCCCGCTGATAATGAGAGACAACATCTTAAAGCTTTGTTTGTCAAAGGCAGGGTTGATGGGCAGCCGATGACCAAAATACTTGTTGATGGTGGGGCTGCTATCAATATTATGCCATATGCAGTCTATCGGAAACTTGGGATAGGAGATCAAGATTTGACCAAGACTGATATGATGCTAAAAGACTTTGAAGGAAATGTGTCTCCGGTTAAAGGTGCAATATGTGTTGAGTTGACCATCGGCAGCAAAACCTTGCCGACAACTTTCTTTGTGATCAGTGGAAAAGGTGCTTATAATCTGCTGCTAGGGAGAGACTGGATTCATGCCAATTGTTGCATCCCATCAACAATGCACCAATGCTTGGTCCAATGGGTAGGTGACAAGATTGAGATTGTCCCGGGAGATTCTTCTTATGTTATTGCATCGGCAGAGGCAGATACTTATGAAAGAACCAGGTGTATCTCAGGGGAAGTTTGGGAGAAAGATTTCCTCAAAGTTGCCGATTATGAAATTCCACCGATCTAAGCAGTCGGTTCTAATGAGGAGTTTTAATGGATAGATTCGCCAGTGATGGAAAATTAGGCTAGGGGTTCACATCGGCCGATGATTTGGTAGAGCTAGATATAGGTAGTGGAGATAAGCCTAGACCTAATTTTATTAGCGCTAAGTTAAATTCTAAGTGTAAGCAGCAGTTAAATGATTTGTTGAAGGAATATAAAGATTGCTTTGCTTGGGATTATACTGAGATGCCTGGTTTAGACCGATCAATTGTTGAAAATCGGTTACCCATCAAATCTGAATTTCGGACACATCAACAGCCAGCTCGCCGATGTAATCCTAATATCCTTCTTGATATTAAGGCCGAAATAACCAAACTTATTGAAGCTAAATTTATTCGACAGTGTCGGTATGCCGAGTGGATTTGCAATGTTGTTCCAGTTTACAAGAAAAATAGGAAGCTTCGGGTTTGCATTGATTTTAGGAATCTTAATAAAGCTACGTCGATGGATGGTTACCCAATGCTAGTTGCCGATCTACTGGTTGATGCTACGGCTGGGCATCGGATCATAAGCTTTATGGATGGCAATGCGGGGTATAATCAAATATTCATGGCTGAAGAAGATATTCCAAAGACTACATTTAGATGTCCTGGTCATGTTGGGTTGTTTGAATGGATAGTCATGACCTTTGGCTTAAAAAATGCTGGTGCTACTTATCAGAGGGCCATAAATTTTATCTTTCATGAGTTCATTGGCAAGCTGGTGGAAATTTATATTGATGATGTGGTGGTTAAGTCTAGAGATTTCACAAAACATCTTGCCGATTTGCGAAAGGTGTTGGAATGCACAAGGAAGCATGGTTTGAAGATGAACCCTAACAAGTGTCCATTTGGCGTTTCGGTGTTGACGGTCCTTAAGTATCAAATTTAACTATCAAATAAACAAAGAAAAGGATCCAAATGAAATCAACATCGAGACTTAGGGTTTTATCTGACAGAATTCCACGAGTTTTGGTGTTTGTCTATTTCTGCAGGGGGTTATCAGGAAATAAGGAAGAAAGGCCCACACGTCGGGATTACATAGAGATATCAACGTGCCGCGCAATTATCTTACATCTAGAAGACTCCAGAAGCCACGGGAAGAAAGCGGAGACTGAACGGAGTCAGGGACAGGGCGCCCGCCCACCTTTTCCGGCCAATCACGCTCAATCTCGCGGATTATGCTCCACCGACCTAAAGGATCGAGAATAACCGTTCAATCAATGTCGGTTTGATCCGACGGCCCAGGTTCACTTGAGGGGACTATAAAACCAGACCCCCTGGCCCCTGGAGGAGGCACCCCTTGATCATTATTCATTATTCATAGACAGAGCAAAAGCTAGGGTTTAGAGATGAGAGCTCTCCTCTCTTCTCTAAACTAGAGTAGATCTAGATAGTAGCGAGATGGAGAGCGAAGGAGGATTAGAGGAGAGGCTGGCCTGTCGATTGTACTTCGCCATGATCAAGCTCTAATCAAGCTTGCTCATGGGATGACTCTGGTAATCTACTTCTAATTCATTATGCAATTACTAATCATGTATGTTCTGGTTCACAACTCTTTTGAGTACTTCTAATCTATAGGACCCTATAGGTTAGAGTTGTAGTATAGGTGTAAGCGTGGTGCTTAGACCTAGATTACTTGTGGATATCCCCTGACTAGCTGGATCGTGTGGTAGGCCGCGTAGGTGACAGTTACGTTGGTCCCCTGTAGTCCACCTCTCATTAGCAGGACGGGTAGGGTTTATCGGCCTATGGATAAGCATCCTTTGTGGTGTACTCTTATCACGTGATTCGTCCCAGACTTAGACATACCCCTTTGAAGTAGAGAAACCATAGTTATCCTCTCTATTCTGCTACCATCGCCCATATACTAGAATTGCTCTACTCTCTATTCCCATATTATCACTCACTGTTATCTTACCTTTAATATTGTTCTTATTCGATTCTACCATCTTTCCTATTCACACCTATTTACTTATCTTGGTTAAGTTAGAGCGTAGATCAGTTCTCCCGTTTCCCTGTGGATACGATAAAACCTTTAACCGGGTAAAAGCTTCAACGGTATCCGTGCGCTTGCGAATTATCTGTGTGCGTATAAATACCATAGTACACTCTAGTGTCATGCTGGGGATGACAACCTAGTATTCAAGTGGTGTTAGCAAGTGTCAACAAGCATTTTTGGCGCCGTTGCCGGGGAAACGGTTGCTGAGTTGACTACGAACTAGTTTAATCATTTTATAAAAAATAAATAAATAAATAAAAATATTTTCCTTTTATCCTTTGCCTCATCTCTGCTATTCTTTCTTCTTATCTAATCCTTGATCTCTGGTCTATTATGAATTCAAACATGTCTATCTATGAATTTCATAGACCTATGGGCACACATCTCGAACCACCAAAATCTTCAAAGCCTATCATAGCATCTAGTTTTGAGATAGACCCCGAATACATAGAATTTGTTCAAAAACAACCTTTCTCAGGAGAAAGTGAGGAAAACCCATACACCCACCTAAGAGAGTTTTATCGAGTCTGTGACCTCCTTCGCATAGAAGGCATGTCCGATGATACCCTTAAATGGAAGCTCTTTCCGTTCTCTTTAACGGGAAAAGCTAGACATTGGTATAAACTCAAAGTAGGGAGTGTTCATGGAGATTGGAAGGAGTTATATAGTAGTTTTCTTTCTAAATATTTTCCAATCTCCAAAGTGGTGGAACTTCGGCGTGAGATTCTTTCTTTTAGACAACTGGAAGAAGAATCTCTTGGCAAATCATGGGACCGCTTTATTAACCTTACTCTCACTGGCCCAAAACTTTCTATTCCAGAAGAAGTTCTTCTAATTCACTTTTTTGAGGGCCTTAGTAGGAAAAATAAGCAAACCCTTCATGCGGCCTCTGGAGGATCTTTCCACCACCTATCCGCTAGTGAAGCTTGGAATTTGATTGATTTAATGAGCGGAAAGTCTCCTAGCTTTTATATCCCTGAGAAAGAGAAAGAACCAGTTCCTAGACAAGAAGAAGAAGTTTCGATAGCCATATCACAACCACTTCAATCCCAAACTTTAGCTATCGATCCTAAACCATCAATACCCCAAAATTCTCCAAGGGAGGAAGGAATTCCGACCTTAAATCTTTTAGATGCTGATGGTTTAGACTTCTTGTTCTATAAGAGACCTTCAAGTAGGGATAATTCAAATCATTGCAATAATGTTTCTCTTAGAGAATGTCCTGGTTCCTATCATGAAGAAGTCGAGGATGACATATCAAGTGAAGGAGAGCTAAGCTATATAGACAATTCTATCTACTCCCCTTCCATGTTCACAAGTTCTAAATCCATCCTTGACCTTAGAGATCCCTCTTATCCCTCTTCTTTTCAGTCTCATGATGATCCTAGCAATTCACCAAGACGACCAAACCATAGGAGTCATGAAGACCATAAGGATGGCATGTCAAGTAATGCCATAGAAGGAGAGCTAAGCCATATAGAAAATTCTAACACCTCCCCTATTTTGATCACAAGTTCTAAATGGCTAGAATGTGTAGAATGGATGGATAAGGAAGAAGCCTTAATAGGTTCTGACTTTGGCTCAATTTCAAATGGTGAGTTCTTCACTCCCTTTGAAGATGAGATTCATCCAACTACAAAAGAGGACATAGGTGAGACCAGTCCAGGAGAAACTCCGAACATTCAGATTAGAGACGAAGATAACATTAATGAGCATGGAATTTATTTCATAGCCACTTCGTTTACTCCAAGCTCATATGCAACATCTTCCCAATCTATTGGTCTCTCCGACATCACCACACTTGAGATCTCCAACCCCCTCTTTGTTTCTATTTATAAAAACTTTAAAAGGGTGGTTGTCGATGCATATGTCTATAATAAATATTGCAGGTCTCGTTGAGTTGATCTAGATATAGGTTGGCATCGAAGGGGAAACCACTTCGCCAACATAAACTGATGGTTTCCCAAGGACAAGCTTAGTGTCTTAAAATAAGCACTGATCAGATCGTAACATGAGCTTTTAATTATTTGCAACATTACCTTGTGTATTGAGCATATAAGGATAATTGTAAAAAAATATTCCTTCGGGTATTCTTGTCACTAACCTTTCTAAGATTAGAGCAAGAAGATCGGATGAATGACAAGCACAAGGTATGTCCAACCAATCATCATACAACATTGAATTAAATTCATCCAAACTTGAATTTTGCAAAATTCAAGCTTGGGGGAGTACTTTACATAAAAACATCCTTTGCCATGTTGCTATGCTGGTTGTCCCTACCTTTGATACATGCTCAATTTGTTAAATACTAATCACACTACTTCATCTCCACTTGAGTAGATCTCTATAAACGCTGTCATGCTACCTTTGTCTATTTACTAGCAAGTGTTGGTTTGGAAGTACTCGCCATACTTCCATTGGCATTTAAATTAAGCATGGTGCTTAGGTTAAATAGCCTTCCTTAATCTGATTAGACATGGAGTCTAGTTTGGTTATTGAACTAAAAAAAACTGCTTGAGTAGATATTGGTATATTTTGTCGGACTAACCCCTGCAGAAAAACTTTCAATATCGATTTGGGAAGTCCTGAGATAAACTCACATCAGAGACGAAGAGAGTAACACATGAAGTTTAACAATTTGCACAAGAAGGACATAGCTCATTCATCATAGAGAGATGATCCATGGAGGGTGCCACAAACACGACGCACAACCGCTAAGAAAGGAAAGCTTCCACAAGATGATACTGTACCATCACTCTTCGAGCAAGGTAACATTTTAAGGTACTTGACTATCACTTTTATAAGCTTCTCCTTGGTTCTGGCGTTCATATAAATAAAAGAGACAAACGTGTATGATTTACAACTCTAGATTAACCAACCCAACTGATTCAACATGTTTAGTCCTTTAATCCTTGTTCTTAGTACTACCTCCGTGATCCCACACTCCTAATCATATGAGCTAAAATGTTACACATTCAATCATTGAGAGATATAAAGAAAAAGACATATACATAAATAGATTATCTTTCCATAAGGTTGAGCGATCTGATCTGACAAATGTTATAAGTGCTACACTCATGAACTTATCATCCATCAACTTTGTCTTGCTCACTATGCTTAAGGTTAGAAAAGAACAAATACACTTTTGGTTCTGTTGGTGTTTTCCACCAACAGGGCCCATGCACTTGATCTCTACCTTGCCTCTATAAGCAGGTACACTACAAGCACAAAAACACTGAGCAAGATACTGCTAACGCCGCACTTCGAACTGCTGGGCAAACGAAGAACATGGGTGACACCGTATTAAAAGGTGCAGACGTCAAGGTCCGCACCTGAATCAAATGACGCACCTGAAGAATGAACACGATGAGAAGTCTTGACAAGAAGACTTAAAACTTTGAACCCTCGCCGAAAGGTAAGATTGGTAGTTATCCATATTTATCCTTTCTGCATTTCCTTTTCCATTTAATTATTTACTTTCCTTAAATAGATTATTAGTTAATCATGCTATCTTGAAAAGAAAATAAAAATGTTAAAAAATACTAAGCCCCATGTGAGTATACGAGTGGCATAAAACCCATAAGTATCTTCACTGTGGTGGCATAAAAATAAAATAAATATTTCTTTTTTACTTTATAAAATAAAAATATAAAAACAGGGAGTAATATTTACTGAGGAAGCTCAACGTGATGAAGGCTAGATATTTATGCTAACACTTAATTAGTTCCACAAGCTTTGTTGTCTATTTGAGCTCCACAGAATTTAAGAATCAAGAAGACTAGCAGATGGAGGACATTCTAATCGCTATCAGAATGCTGCTGACTTTCAAATACACCTCTGCCACCTGCTAGCTACATCAAGAGAAATTACGTCAAAATTCAGCTTGGGGAAGAGCACCCCTAATTATCTCGCTAAGTATTTCTACCTATCTTTATACTTATATTATATTAGAATATTAAAATACATAAACTATGAAAAACCAAATAAAGATTTTATGCTTATATATATATATCCTTTCTTAGTTTGCTAAATAAATAAATAAATAAATAAATAAATAAATAAATAAATAAATAAATAAATAAAGTTTGCTATGAATCTTAATAATAAAACTCTAGCATGGATATGATGAATAGTTGCTCTGCCTAATTTACAAATTTGAAGTTCTCTCTCAAGTTTAGACATAACTGTTATAATTTAAAGCTTGCTCTAGATCTAAACTTGTGGGATGAAAACTTGATCTGAAATCTAAGTTGTTAACGGATATGATATGGGAAGGTTGAGCTGCTGTTTATCTGTTCCTAGAGATGCTAGAATTCTGGAGAATTTTATCTTTGAAAAATCTTTAAAAAAATATTGCATGATGAGTTCCTGTGTGATGAGAGTTTAAATTCCTACCACAGCCATATATACATGCTTGCTAGACTTTGAGCCACACATTTACTATTTACTGCTTATGAGCATTGAGTGTGGTCAAGCTGTGTAGACCCTTAGGAGCTTGTCATGTGGTTAAATCAATATTCACTTGCACGTTCACTTATATATGCTACTTCTACTCCGGAAGTACCATCCACATATATCCATCCATTTCCATCTCCAGTTTCACCCAAAATCATTCTACTCCTAATCCGGGAGAGAATAGCCAAAAACATTTTCCTATCCCTGTTATTCCCTGTGAAATAAATGCTCCAGTTATTTTGGTTACTACCACTTGCTACATTATTTCAGGAGATGAGTGCTCTGAAAAAAAAAGAAAAGAGAAGAAAAGAAAAAATAATAATAAACGAGGAAATAAAAAGGGGCAAGTGCCCGGAACCTCGAAAGAAAGAAAAAGTGAGACGAGAGGTAAAAATGGACAAGTGTGTGACAGTAGAATTAGGGGTACAAGATACCCACCTGAGAGGAAAGAAAAAGAAGATCATCTCATTCTCCTCATAAAGTTTCAAAAAGCAAGGAAGGTATGTATCTCCTCAAAAGAGCAAAAGTAGAATTAGACTTTCACCATTGTTATCACCATCATCACCATACACCATTCATTCGCCACACATGCACATCTTGATTTGGCTTATTGATTTGTTTCTTTGGATCCATGGTTTGACTACACAATAAATGTCTTGTAAGTATGTATACTTTATCTCCCACCTATAAGCTCCACATATTAAAGCCTTATTAGAGTAGGGTGAGAGAGAAGACAATGTCACTATCCCTTATACCACAAATACCACAAATTTTGAGAGAAGGCATATACCATCACTGCCTTGGTAAGGATCCAGAAATACCACAAAAGAGAGATATGAGAGAGTCATACAAAGGAATCTCTGAGTTTTATTTGAAAATCTGCAAAAACTCCAGAGCTATAGCTGATCAAGAATAAGCGACATGGCACTTGACTGGACTGTTCTATCTTTTAACCACTCAAGACAGAAGTGACGGTTATAAGTCCCATGGTGAAAGGTAAAGTAAGTAAGTTTTAAGTCTTGACAGTTTACTCTAACTCAGAGATGAGACCTCATTTAAAAGTATGTGTACCGTCAATTTTTAAAGATATTGCAACAACTTATGATCCATAGCTGAGTCTATCCTTGCTCAGGGACGAGCAAGAGGTAAGCTTGGGGGAGTTTGTTGACGGTCCTTAAGTATCAAATTTAACTATTAAATAAACAAAGAAAAGCATCCAAATGAAATCAACATCGAGACTTAGGGTTTTATCTGACAGAATTCCACGAGTTTTGGTGTTTGTCTATTTCTGCAGGGGGTTATCAGGAAATAGGGAAGAAAGGCCCACACGTCGGGATTACATAGAGATATCAACGTGCCGCGCAATTATCTTACATCTAGAAGACTCCAGAAGCCACGGGAAGAAAGCGGAGACCGAACGGAGTTAGGGACAGGGCGCCCGCCCAAGTCCTTAGGGCGCCCGCCCACCTTTTTCGGCCAATCACGCTCAATCTCGCGGATTATGCTCCACCGACCTAAAGGATCGAGAATAACCGTTCAATCAATGTCGGTTTGATCCGACGGCCCAGGTTCACTTGAGGGGACTATAAAACTAGACCCCCTGGCCCCTGGAGGAGGCACCCCTTGATCATTATTCATTATTCATAGATAGAGCAAAAGCTAGGGTTTAGAGATGAGAGCTCTCCTCTCTTCTCTAAACTAGAGTAGATCTAGATAGTAGCGAGATGGAGAGCGAAGGAGGATTAGAGGAGAGGCCGGCCTGTCGATTGTACTTCGCCATGATCAAGCTCTAATCAAGCTTGCTCATGGGATGACTCTGGTAATCTACTTCTAATTCATTATGCAATTACTAATCATGTATGTTCTGGTTCACAACTCTTTTGAGTACTTCTAATCTATAGGACCCTATAGGTTAGAGTTGTAGTATAGGTGTAAGCGTGGTGCTTAGACCTAGATTACTTGAGGATATCCCCTGACTAGCTGGATCGTGTGGTAGGCCACGTAGGTGATAGTTACGTTGGTCCCCTGTAGTCCACCTCTCGTTAGCAGGACGGGTAGGGTTTATCGGCCTATGGATAAGCATCCTTTGTGGTGTACTCTTATCACGTGGTTCGTCCCAGACTTAGACATACCCCTTTGAAGTAGAGAAACCATAGTTATCCTCTCTATTCTGCTACCATCGCCCATATACTAGAATTGCTCTACTCTCTATTCCCATATTATCACTCACTGTTATCTTACCTTTAATATTGTTCTTATTCGATTCTACCATCTTTCCTATTCACACCTATTTACTTATCTTGGTTAAGTTAGAGCGTAGATCAGTTCTCCCGTTTCCCTGTGGATACGATAAAACCTTTAACCGGGTAAAAGCTTCAACGGTATCCGTGCGCTTGCGGATTATCTATGTGCGTATAAATACCATAGTACACTCTAGTGCCACGCTGGGGATGACAACCTAGTATTCAAGTGGTGTTAGCAAGTGTCAACAATCGGCAGGACAATTCCTTGGTTTCATGGTGCATCAAAGGGGAATTGAAATTAGTAGGAGATCCATTGATGCTATCAACAAGATAGTTTCTCCTACCAACAAAACTGAGCTCCAGTCCTAGATCGGCAAGGTAAATTTTATCAAGAGGTTTATATCTAATTTGTCTGGTAAAATTCGTGCTTGTAGTCCTTTGCTTAAATTGAAAGCCGATCAGGAGTTCATATGGGGGAAAGAGCAACAGTTGGCTTTGGATGAAATCAAGAATTATTTGATAAATCCCCCAGTTCTGATTCCACCTCAGCAAGGAAAGCCCTTCAGATTATATTTGTCTACCGATGGGATGGTCATCAGTTCGGCTTTGATTCAAGAATTTGAAGGGAAGGAGCATGTGATTTACTATTTAAGCAGAAGATCGATTGATGCTGAGACCAGGTATTCGGCCATTGAGAAGTTATGTTTATGCCTATATTTCTCATGTATTAAGTTGAGGCACTATTTACTATCGGCCGAATGCACTATTATATGCAAAGATGATGTGGTCCGGTATATGCTATCTATGCCGATCATGAGTGGCAGGATCGGTAAATGGATTTTGGCACTGTCAGAATTTGACCTGCGTTATGAATCGGCTATAGCAGTTAAAGGACAGATTATGGCCGATTTTGTGACTCAACATCGCAGTACAGTGGAAACTTTGGAAATTGTACCTTGGACGCTCTTCTTTGATGGATCCACGTGTGACCAGGGGGCAGGAATCGGCATAGTGTTAATTTCCCCTCGGGGAAGGAAGTATGAGTTCTCCTTGCCGATTGTTGCTACGTCAACGAATAACCAAGCCGAGTATCAAGCTTTGATAAAGGGGTTGGAATTGTTAAGAGAAGTCCATGCTGATGCTGTTGAAGTCTTCGGGGATTCTATGTTGGTTATAAATCAA